>NC_077234.1:181431243-181621412 GCF_027887165.1 Monodelphis domestica | reverse complement strand
CAACTTCGAATGACCTAATCACAAGGGCACCTGTGGAACTAGAAAGTCCCTTAAAGCGGTTTCTAGGGAGGACAGGATTTTGCATAGGTGATCTGGTTGGTTTCCCATTATTGAGGTCACAGTCAGGAAGCCACCAGTGAGAAGGTATTATGGGAACATCTTATAAACAAGAACTATAATATACTTGAACTTCTCTGGTCTTCCACTTCAAGCTCTGACCATAGCATATCATGGTATATATCCCTAGTGTCATTGTCAAGTAGAGCACCTAAACTCCTCTATTCTTACAAGATCAACTGTATTATAACTTCTTAAGAAATTTTAGTGACTCCTTAGTCCATCTAGGATAAAATACATACTCTTCTATTTGGCCAATCTATTTTTTGAGTGATTTCCTATTACTCCCCTTCATGCACCTTATTTTCCAATCAAATGACTTATTTGTTGTTCCTCATATGCAGCATTCCTTCTTTTGGCTCTCTGACTTTATACAGTCTCTCATATAAGGAAGGCTTTTATTCCTCACATCAATCTTTTGAAATCTGTAGCAACTTTCAAGGTTCAATTCAATATTTCTTTTTCCTCCCTTCCTTCCTTCCTTCCTTCCTTCCTTCCTTCCTTCCTTCCTTCCTTCCTTCCTTCCTTCCTTCCTTCCTTCCTTCCTTCCTTCCTTCCTTCCTTCCTTCCTTCCTTCCTTCTTCCTTCCTTCCTTCCTTCCTTCTTCTTCTTCTTCTTTCTTTCTTTCTTTCTTTCTTTCTTTTCTTTCTTTCTTTCTTTCTTTCTTCTTTCTTTCTTTCTTTCTTTCTTTCTTTCTTCTTTCTTTCTTTCTTTCTTTCTTTCTTTCTTTCTTTCTTTCTTTCTTCTTCTTCCTTCCTTCTTCCTTCCTTCCTTCCTTCTTCCTTCCTTCCTTCCTTCCTTCCTTCCTTCCTTCCTTCCTTCCTTCCTTCCTTCCTTCCTCCTTCCTTCCTTCCTTCCTTCCTTCCTTCCTTCCTTCCTTCCTTCCTTTCTTTCTTCCTCTCTCCCTCCCCCCTTATCTTTTGTCTCAGAATCAATGCTAAGTATTGGTTCCCAGGCAGAAGAGCAGAAAGAGTTAGGAAAGGGGTAAGCTGGGTAGCTCAGTGGATTGAGAGCCAGGCCTAGAGACAGGAGGTCCTAGGTTCAAATGTGGCCTCAGACACTTCCAAGTTGTGTGACCCTGGGCAAGTCACTTGACCCCCATTGCCTAGCCCTTACCACGCCTTCTGCCTTGGAGCCAATACACAGTATTGACTCCAAGAAGGAAGGTAAGGGTTTAAAAAAAAAAGAAAAGAAAAGAAAGAGTCAGGAAGCTGGGGTTGAGTTACTTACAGAGTCACACAGATAAGAAGTGTCTGAGGCTAAGACCTACCTCCTGTCTTCAGACCTTACACTTTATTCACTGAGCCACTTAGGTGTCCCTCAATGCCAATGTCTAATCAGCAATTGTTACCACTTTCTCCCATCAAAAAATTATTTTAAATTCATTTTAAATTTACTTATCTGTGCATGTTGCTTTTACTTAGTAAATTATAAGCTCCTCAAGATCAAGAAATATTGCTCTTTTGTCTTTACATCCTTTTTATAATGGCAGAGACATAGTAGATGTTTAATTAATGATTATTGAATTAAATTGAATCCCCATCTGATGAGATTCTGTTGGCTTCACATTGAGAGGAAACTAAACTCCATAATCACCAACAGCATTTCTAATTCCAGCTAGTCATTTGATTACTTCATGTTTCTGGTCCCAAAAGGAATAGCCAAAGATGAATGATACTAAAAAATAAGTACAATTCAATTCACATTTATTAAACATTTACTAAGTGCAAGACACTGGAGATAAAACAGGAACCTGTCATTGACTTTAAGAAGCTAACATTTATGTCTTTGAGTTAGGTAGTCATATCCCTCATCTACTTAAGGAGTTTATCAAGGTTCTGGAGGGCCATAACACTACCAAAACATCATACATACATATGTGTGTATATGTGTATATGTATGTATGCATGTATAATAAAAAGAGAAATGTAGGTTAGGAGGGTGTCATCTTCATTTAGAATTTAAAAAAAATAAATTTTGGTTTATGTAAATCAAAAAAGATTTGGGAAACAAAGTAAGGTTCTTTATTCCAAACTAATTTCCTATGGATTTTTTTTAATACAAAAAAGGAAAGAAATTAAGCTTTGTAAATATTTAATATATTTTTGAGAACAAAAACAACAGTTTTTGGTCACAAGAAGATTGAGGCCTGTGAAGCCAGTGTAGTAGTAGAGCGGCCATATTTTTTCCTCTGAGCTTGGTTGCTGACTTCCACCTAACAACTGAGTCAACCAATCAGAAGATTCTAGGTTTGACTCCTAGCTGGCTTGCCAAACTATAAAAAGCTAGACCCAGTCAGGCAAGAAAATCTTCCCCGGGCAGAGAGCAAAAATGACTGCTCTCTGTGTCAGGCCAGTAGGAAATCAATCTGACTGTACTCTTCAAGCTTAAAGGTTTATTATAAGTTTGTAAATGAGGATGGGATTAGGAGCATGGGCTGTAGGTCTTCCCTAACATTAATAAAATTATCTTTATTCCCACAATCTGACCTTTCACAATGTCGCTTTATTCCTCAGTCAGGCTGGGGCTATTCTCTCTATCCTCTCTATCTCTACAAGTTGATAAGGCAATAGGAAGTCAAGAGCTGGAAACTGGAGATGCTGCTTTCTCCAGAGATCTCTCCCAACTTCCTCTGACAGTTGCTCTGTCAGGATTCCAACTCCTCTCAAATTCTAGGGAGGTCTCATGCTTCTCCTATGTTTACTGCATTCCTTTAACCTCTGCATGCTTACTCTGTTACATTATTCCTTCCCCAAATCTTCCCTTAAAAAGTTATATATCTTTTACAGTATAGGGGAAGTAGTAAAAAGAAGAGTACAAAGGGAATTTTATGAAGCTGAGAAGGTGATTTTAGAACTATCCCTCATTTCTTTGTGAGAAGATTAATTCTTAATGGTGTGTCATTTTTATTTCTAAATAATGTTCTGACTGTATTATTTGATTTCTAATAAATCTTGGTAACATATTTTTCAAGCTTTCTTCCTCATTTCTTTGTCCTGACAAACTGAGAAATGCTCTAACATTTCCTGGCCCAGAGCAATTTCTAAAATTGGGATAATTAAGTTTGAGAATATAAGCTCTCTCATCCAATAAACATAAACTAGTTTATGCAAAGTATGTTTGGGAGGAAGCATGTCAACATCCTGGAGTCCCTCATTGGAATGGATGAGTGAAAATAAATTATAACGAGGTATAATCTGATTTTTTTATCCAAATCAATAAAGATATTGGAATCCAATGATAGACATGTGATTTTCCCCATCTCCTCCATGAGGGATCAGAAAGAGATTGGAAAATATTAACCTACTTCTTTATGAGATATCCAGCAATTAGAGTTGTCTTGAGAAGGGATGAATAATGTGCTTCTGAAATGATAATTAATAATTCAAGAACATGAATGAATTTGTCTTTGATCATCAAAAGAAGTTATTGACCAATTTATTGGTTATTTGTTAGCCCAATCAATAAATTGATTTTTTTTAAATCCAGAACCCAATCCCAGAATTTTAGTCATCACATTGGCTTTAAGAATATTGCAATGTACTTCAATTTATGTATGCTCAGTTGAATGGATTTACTAATTATATTATCTAGTTTTAACTAGGGAAACCCACAAAATGGACAAGATATATAAAAAGATCCCTTCAAAGAAACCTCAAATGAAGATACGACAAATAATCTGAGTATAAGTAAGTGACAATAAAATGGCAGAGACTAGCTCTTCTTCAGTTATATTGCAAAGTAAAAATGATAATCTAATCAGATATAAGTCAGCCAAAAAGGGAGAAATTATCAAAATTATCTGAAATATGGCTTTATACATACTATTAGTAACTCCAAGTTTTACTCAGTGTAGATTATGCCATCACAATTAGGAAGACATTTAAAAATTAAGCTTTGCTTTCCAAAATCAGTGCAAGTATCTCTTGTATCTGCACATTTCAAAACCTCAGAAACAGAATTTTCTAACCTGTTTAAAGATCTTCCAAATGAAGAGTTTCAGTGGGTGTGGAAAAATTTTTTTCCAGATAAAAAAATGTAGCACTTCTAATTAGCTTGTTAGAACCACTGATTGACTTTGTGGAAGATGGAAATTTACTAGTTTTGTAAAACTAGCTGATTGGATTGAAAGATGAGTATCTTGACTTTATAAATGCTTCCAATTCTCCATTTGTATCAACATATGTTTGTAGATATATTTTTAAAGTCATAATAATTATTAAAAGCAATTATCAGAATAAATTGAATATAGAAATATACTTCTGAATTGTTGCAAAATGCTAAATTAAGATTTTTTTTAATGTATCAAATTCAGTCACACTGCTCTCGCCCAAAATGGGTTTTTAAATGTAAAGATGTGTGAGTTTTTATAGGTGACAAACTTGCATTGTTTTTGTTGCTACAAGAGTCCTGTTCCTTGAAGCTATTTCTGGATTTAAGTGACTCCTATGTATCCATGACTTCTTGGTGTCTATCTCTGTTCCTTTAACTATACCTCAAACTGACTCTAGCACTCCTGTCTGGGATAACATTTGTTGTTGAGGCATTTTAGATGTGTCTGACTTTTTGTGACCCCATTTTGAGATTTTTCCTGGCAAAGATATTGGAGTAGTTTGCCATCTCCTTCTTCGGCTCATTTTATAGATGAACTGAGGCAAACAGGGTTGTGACTTGCTAGGAAATATCTGAGGATGGATTTGAACCCATAAAAATGAGCCTCCTTAATTCCTAGTCCAGTTCTCTATCTATTGCACCACCTAGCTGCCCACATGGGGTATCAGACTTTGTACAAATAACTTCTTTTCTAGGCATTCTTTAAGAGGTGAAGAATTGAGTTGTTTTTTATAACTGTAGGTTTCTGACCATAAGTATTCACTACAAAACTTTATCTCCAACTCTGTATCTGCCTCAATTGCTGGCTATTTCCAGGGTTTAGCTATTTAAAGTTGCCAATCAGTTAGATAAAGGTCTTCATAAGTGTAAAGTGAACACTGAAATATAATATCTTGTTGCCACACTAATACTCTACCTTCTGTAATTTCACCCTCCTTTTAAATATATTCACCTCATTCTTTTAGAAATTCTATTTTGGAGATGAGTTTTATAATGTACATAATATATTAGTAGGGTGGTTCATTTATATGATTTAGAAATATATATGGGGTGGTTCAAAATTTTTGATGCTACATATGATCAAAATTGTTTGCTGCAAAGAACAAAATCCTGAACTTATGAAAATAAATATTTCTCAAAAGGAAGAAAATGGGGATCTATTTAAATAAAGTGTTATGGATATCCAAGTGTAATGTGTGAAGAAGAGATGGGGAAAAATTCTGCAGCAAAGGCTGGAAAAGCAAGGACTCCAGAACTGTCAATCAAGATGGACATTCTATTTAGAATGGGGACCAGGAAGGACCGTTGAAAAAGGAGGAATCAAACTGAAAAACTGGGTCTCTTTGCCTTGGGGCAGAAAGGAGGAAGGACAAAAGTCTTGCTCTCTGGTTTTCTCTCTGCTATATTACAGTGACTAAATCTTCAAGACCTGTTGATCATTTTCCCATATCTAAACCATATTCCACCATCCTCCAACTTAGGAATTGTTTAGTATTAGGAAAACCATAAACCCTCTCTCCCCTCAACTTCTTTTCCTTTCCCCTTCCCTTAAATAAACCCCTTACTTAATCTTAAAGAAGAGAGTGATTTATCTGATATACCAAAAGACTCACTCTGAACTAAGAATCAAATAGGGAGGGGAAGGGAGGAAGGAGGAGATTGGCAGATCTGATCTTAAAATCATCATCTCTCACTTAAATAATCCCCTAATACACAAGGAAATCAACTAAAACTTATATTTTAAAAAATATGCATAGAAAGAATTGGAAACTGAGGGATTGCCCATCATTTAGGATATGAATGAACAAATTGTGGAATACGGTTGTAATGGAATATATAAGGATATGATAAACAGAATGAGTTCAGAAAAACCTGTAAAGACATATTATAAGAATTGATGCAAAGTGAAGTAAGAAGAACCACAACAATGTATACAGTAACAGAAATATTATATGATGATCAACTGTGAAAGACTAACCCATTATCAGTAAAGCAAGTCTCTAAGATAACCACAAGGGACTCATGATGAAAATGCTCTCCACAGCTGTAAAGTAGGAGAAGAGTCCAGGAACAAGTAACAAGAAAGAGGGGAAAAGGGTGAGAGAATGAAGGGATTATTCCTCTCCTCCCTTACTTGGGGGGGGGGGGGAGATAAGTCAGGTCCTTTCCCTTTGAAAAAAAGCATATGTCTCCACAGAGATATTTTCTGGGAGATGGAGGACAGGAGACTAGAGTGGGATTATCTCAGTGAGATGGCAAGATGCCTCCCTCAGGGAAGCCCAGGGCTCCTGAGGTCAAGTCTATCTTTGAGAGGCAAGATGATCTCTTATGCCTCTGCTTCCCAAAGGGACCTTAACTGTCAGTCTTTTCAGGGGCTTAGAAATGGTCAACTGCCAAGGAAAGATGTCAGTTTCCTTGGTCAGACAATCTTGAATCACTGGGCTCTGGAAGTCAACCATTTATTGGTGAGAGGTATGACTCTCCCAAATCTTTGATCCTCTTAGCTATGTTATTTAGAGACAGGCCCAAACCCCAAATCAAATAATTTATGGAGGTTAAAGTAGGAAGGGGATGGCAGGAATATGAGGTAGGAAAGTGGGTAAAAGGGAAGCCCCACAGATTTTTCCCCTCTTGCAGGTTGACCCCCCCAGAATCTGGAGGTCACAGGCTTCTCAACCCTGACCTCTCCCTTTTTGCCAACTGCTTTCTTGCCCCTACTCTCAAACTAGCTAGACCTTGAAAGTATGAGTCCAGGAACAAGTAAGGGAGAGAGAAAAAGAGAGAGAGGGAGAGAGAGAGAATAAGAGAGACAGACAGACAGACAGAGACAGACAGACAGAGAGACAGAGACAGAGACAGACAGACAGACAGACAGACAGACAGACAGACAGACAGGCTCTGTTCAAAAGTCCAAATCCACAATCCCTCTTGAGGATTTTTAGACAGCGGTAACTGAGAATCTTGGTGGAGGTGTTCAGGGTTTCAGAAGGGATAGTAAGTCTCCCAAGAAATAGGCTTCTTCTCAGCTTCAGGAAATCTACCTTTCTCCTCTACCTCCCAGGCTGGAAGTGAGTTGTCCATTGGATTTCAAGCTTCTGATTCTTTCTTATGTTATATTTAAAATAGTTTTGAGCATTAAATAGTTGTAGATAAGAGAGTGGGAGCCATAAAATGTGATAATTAAAATGTTTGGGAGCAAGGGAAATATATAACAATTATGACCGCTGAAATATGTTTTCTACTGTGTCTTGGGTTTATATAAATATAAGATGGTCGCCAGGGAATATATTCCCAATTTATGAATATGCCCAAGCCAACTGGGTTTTATAGAGAAATTTAATTTATAATACACTGATTAATCAATAGAAAAAGAGAGAAAGTAAGAAAGAAATAAGAATGAATAAATCAGTCAGTTGGTTTTATCACTCACCCAAGATCTCTCTAGGTAAGGCTTCTCATGCCAACCTCAGGCTTCACCTTCAAGAGAGCCTACTTTCAAGAAATGTTTCCAGAGAATTCTCCTCCTGACTCCTCCTGAGTTCTCCTTCCACAGCCTCCTTATCTCTCTCCTCTCAGACTCCTTCAGAGCATCCCTCTCAGAGCAAAACCTCCTCCTTCTGTCCTCAGACCCCACTATCTTTAAGGAAACCATCTAAGTCCCCTCCCCTCAGTTCTCACATCTACCAATCACTGTCGATGTCTCCCCTGTGCCAATGGTGGCTCTAGCTTAACCCAGGACCGCCCAGAGGTCTGCACCCCTTTGCACATGTCTGTTGAAGGTCATATTCTCAAATAATTAAATCGTGTTCTTTGCTGCAGCCCTTCCTAAATCCTGTTACTCTGAGTAGGGTGGAGATTGTAAGTTCCAAGACCTGGTTCTGTCATTCCAAGTATCTCTATTGTATCAATTCTAAAATCAATCATGACTCAAAGAACTTCCTGTTCTATGCTTAAGCATAGGTCAAAGCCCTTTCCATTGTTTAGCAAAAGATTTCTGTCCTAAAGTAGTCTTAAGTAGGGAGGAGAAGGATCCTCCCATGCCAAGGAGTTTCACATTCCAATAGAGTTCTTACTATCAGTAGGAAATTTTTTCAAGTATGAAATTTCCCAATGGGGAAATTTCTGACATTCATAAGTCTAAGAAATTTTAAGGTTACAATTAGAACTCTGAGCTTTTCTTTGCCCCTCCTCCATTCTCTCTTCAGCTGGTCCCTCCAAGAGACTGTTCTCTCTCCTAAATGCAGAATCTCTCTCCTCTTATTTTACACAGCCCAAGAAGGAAGTATTGGAATCTAAGTACAGATCAAAGCATGCCATCTTCCACTATCCATCCTTCATGAAATTTCTATTGTATGTGTGACATAAGTCTTCTATCATGAGCAATATGGAAATACACACTGCATGAAAGTATGGATATATCCTATAACAGTCTATTCAGAGCCCCAGGGAGGAATGGAGGGAGGGGGAAAATCTGAATTTTAAGATGACAAAAAGCAATTGTCAAAAATTGTTTTTACATGTAACTAAAACTTTTTAAAAATCAAATTAGAAACTAAAAATAAATATGTGCATAGAATATGGAAGCAAGAATAGGTAATGAAGAATATAAAGAAATAGAATAACATCAGGAATGCTAAAACTCAGCATATGCTGAGACTGTTGATGAATTCTAAGGAAAACATAAAGGATGGTTTTTTTATATCTTTGATGGAACAAGAAGAAGATAAAAGATGGGATAGGTCTACTCTGGGTGAATTGATAATAATAAGAGGTGTTTGAGTGAAGGCAGAAGAATAATTCACTATTGTAACTGTGGATAGTTCTGGGAAACAATTCGAAAGTATTTAAGAAAAGTTAGTGGGACAGCTAGATATCTCAAAGGATAGAACACCAGTCCTAGAGCCATGAGGACCTAGGTTCCCATCTGACCTCAGACACTTTGTAGTTGTAACCCTTACTGCTCTTTTGCCCAGGTATCTGAATCAAAAATGGAAAGTAAAGGTTGTTTTCTTTTTTAAGAGATATCTTTGTGGTAAAGGGCAGAATAAAAAAAAAGCACTTTATGCATTTGTTGTCTCTTCCTGCAATTCAGACATTGGGGAGTCAAGAAACAAGTAGCAGGGTGCATGACTGGAGAAAGGAACATTGAATTGGTCATAGGAAACAGGAACTGCAAGCTGAGAAGACAAGCCAATGGGATTTTTAATTCAAGAGACTAAATCTTGAATACTATTGAATTGATGAGCTTAGGATAGCATTGACTCTTTCCATTTTTCATTATTCTGAAGAGAGAGAAAAATCTCTCCCCTACCCAACTTCCTTTAGACAAGACTCAGGAATTTGTATTTGGGGAGTTGTCCCATTCATAAAAAAAGTCAGCTTTGTGGCTCTGGGGATTGAGTACTTGGCCTGGAATCAGAAAGACAGTTCAAATTCAGTGTCAGATGCTAACTGACTATATGATTTTGGGCAGGTTATTGAATATGTTTACCACAGTTTTTTCCACAGTAAAATGCAGTTGAAAAAAATCACACCTATCTTCCAGGCCAGGATTGTTTGGGGACTAAAATGAAATAATAGCTATAAAGCACTTGCCACAGTGCCTGGAACATAGCAGAGGATATAATAATGCTTGTTGCTATTATTCAGTTGTGTCTAACTCTTTCTGACTCTGAATCTACTATCCATGCATTGTTTATTTGTTTGTTTTTGCAAAAGATACAGTAGTGCATGAGGTAGAGTCAAGATGGTGTTGTAGAGGCAGCAAATATCCAGACCTCTGAAAACATTCTTTACTGATTACAAACTAAATGCTCCTAGGGGTCTGAAAATCAAACCTAACAAAAAGACAGAGCCAAGGAACCCTCCTGCTAGACTCAACTTAAAAGGTACGCCCCTCAAAGCCAGATTCAAGAATACTTGGGTTTAAGGGGAAGGAAGAAGGAAGGATCCAGGACCCCTTCCCCACTTATAGCTCTAAGCCTCTAGCAGCAGCTGGAACCTCTGGGTGGGCAAAGGCGCTGGTCTGGAGGGAGTACCTTGTGGGCAAAGCTGTGCCAGGCTCAGAATGTCCAACACAGACAGTGGGGAACCAGATAGAGGAGAAACACAGAGCACAGAGTGGGAGGCATAGTTGCATAGTGGAGACACTCCATATTGCCCCCCTCCTTCCCACAACCCAGCCAGACTTAATCCCATCAAATCCTACAGAGGGCAGAGAAGGTCAAGCTCCAACATCCTTCCCCCACAGACTGCATTGAGAGATTTACTGACAAAATCCCAAGGGTGAAGAAGGAAATAAAAGACCAAAAACCACACAAAAAAATGAGAGGAGCAAGAGCTCAGACAACTGCAGAGAGGAAAGAAGGGGGGTAAATATGAGCAAACAACAGAAAAAGAAAAAAGAAATTGCAATCAACAGCTTCTATACAGGCAATGAACAAAGAGCAAATGGAATAGAGAAGGATGAGGGAACAACAAGCAAAAAACCCCCAGAAAATCCAGTGAATTCGATATAGTCTCTGGAAGAACTTAAAATACAATTCAAAACACAATTAAGTGAGGCTGAAGATAACTGGGAAAAGAACTTAAAAAGCAAGATAAGTCATCTTGAAACAGAAAACAGTGTCTTGAATGCCAAAATTAATTAGCTTGAAAATGAGGCAAAGGAGATGAAACATGAGGCAAAGAAGATGAAAGATGACCTCCAAAGAAAATCAGACCAGAAGGAGAAGGATGACCAAAAAGCCAGGGAAGAAAGCCAGTCTTTAAAAATCCAGAATACAACAACTAGAAGCAAGCGACTTCACAAGGCAGCAGGACACTATAGAACAAAATCAAAAGAATGAAAAAATTGAGGAAAATATGAAGCACCTCATTCACAAAACAGAAGATTTAGAAAATAATTCCAGGAGAGACAACTTAAGAATCATTGGTCTACCAGAAGACCATGACAAAAGAAAAAGCATAGACATCATACTACCGGAAATTATCTAAGAAAAGTGCCCCAATATTCTAGAACAAGAGGGGGGAAATGGAGATTGAAAGAATTCACAAATCACGTCCTGTACTTAATCCCCAACTGACAACAACCAGGAATGTTATAGCCAAATTCAAGAACTATCAGACCAAGGAAAAAATATTATGAGTTGCTAAGAAGAAGTCATTCAGATACCATGGAACCACAGTGAGGATAACACAGGATCTGGATTCATCTACACTGAAGGACCAAAAGGCGTGGAATATGATATTCTGGAAAGCAAGGGAACTAGGTCTACAACCAAGAATCAACCACCCAGAAAAACTGACTATATTCTTACAGGGTAAAGTATGGTCATTTAACAAAACAGAAGAATTCCAAGAATTTGTAAAGACCAGACCTGAACAGAAAATTTGACATCCAAGCACAGAACTCAAGAGAATCATGAAAAGGTAATTTAAAGAGGTAAAAAAGAAAAACAAAACAAAAAACCACCTTTTTTTTTTAAGAGACCCAGTAAATTAAAATTATATGTATCCCTATAAGAAAAGAGGTGACTGGTAACTCTTAAAAATTGTTATTATCAACTGGGCAGCTAGAAGAATTACACTTAGAGGGAATAGTGAAAAACTGAATAGGATGAAATGACAAGACATAAATACGTATATAGATATATGCATGCATAAATACATATATATTATATATATATATTAGCCTCTCTTTTTAGCTCTAGATGTACAACTAGATCTAAAAAAGAGCTTAATACTAAAAGAAATGGGAGAAGAAACAAAAGGGGGTAAATTTATATGTCACAAAGAAGCTCATGATGGGAGCGGGGAGAACATAAATAAACTGGAAGGGTAAAGAGGTTGGAGATAGGAAATACTCAACTCTTACATGCATTGAAATTGACTCAAAGAGGGAAGAACAATCCAATCCATTGGGTCAGAGAGTTGATTTGTGCCCTACAGGGAAGTAGAAGGGTAACAAAGGACTGGTGAGGAGGGAAGCAGTACAAGGGAGGGAGAGGGTGGGGGGGTAGTTTAAAAGACTGTAAAGGAAATAAGGGGGGAATTAGAAGGAAGGGGGGTAGAAAGGGAAGTAAAATAAGGGTGGAAATTAGGGGGACTGATTAAAAACTAAACATTGGTGTAGAAGGAAATAGTGAAAGAAAAAAACAGGACTGGACTAGGAGTAGAAATCAAAATGCTGGGAAATACACAGCTGGTAATTATAACTCTGAATCTCAATGGAATAAACTCACCCATAAAATTCAAGTGAATAGCAGAGTATATTAGAATCCAAAACCCTTCTATATACTGTCTACAAGAAACACACATGAGGAAGGTAGATACGCATAGGGTAAAAGTAAGAGGATGGAGCCAAATCTGTTGGGCATCAACTGATAAAAAGAAGGCAGGAGTCACAGTCATTATATCTGACAAAGCCAAAGTAAAAATAGATATAGTTAAAAGAGATAGGGAAGGTAATTACATCCTGATAAAAGGCAGTATAGATAATGAGGAAATAACCATACTCAACATGTATGCACCAAATGGCATAGCATCGAAATTTCTAAAGGAGAAACTAGTGGAGTTCAAGGATGAAATAGATAGAAAAACTATCTTAGTGGGAGACCTGAACCTTCCTCTATCAGAACTAGATAAATCAAACCAAATCAAATGAGAAAGAGGTAAGAGAAGTGAATGAAATCTTAGAAAAATTAGAGTAAGTAGACATGTGGAGAAAAATAAATAGGGACAAAAAGGAATGCACCTTCTTTTCAGTAGCACATGGTACATTCCCAAAGATTGACCATGTATTGGGGCATAAAAACATTGCCAAGAAGTGCAAAAGAGAAGAAATAATAAATGCAACCTTCTCAGATCACAATGCAATGAAAATAATGATTAGTAAGGGTACATGGAGAGGCAAATCAAAAATTAATTGGAAATTAAACAATAGAATTCTCCAAAATTGGTGAGTTAAAGAACAAATCATAGAAACAATAATTTTATTGAAGAAAATGATAATGATGAGACATCCTTTCAAAATTTATGGGATGCAGCCAAAGCAATACTCAGGGGGAAATTCATATCCTTGAGTTCATATGTGAAGAAATTAGAGAGGGCAGAGGTCAGTGAATTAAGCATACAAATTAGAAAACTAGAAAGCAAACAAATTAAAAATCCTTATATGAAGTCTAAATTAGAGATCCTAAAACTCAAAGGAGAAATTAATAAAATTGAGTCAAAGAAATATTGATTTAATAAATAAGACTAGAAGTTGGTACTTTGAATAAAACAAATAAAATAAAGTACTGGTCAATCTAATTTTTAAAAAGTAAAGAAGAAAACTAAATTGATAGTATCCAAGGTGAAAAGATAGACCTCACCACTAATGAAGAGGAAATTAAGGCAATTATTAAAAATTATCATGCCCAATAATGCCCAATTATTATGCCGGCAATAAATATGGCAATCTAGGTGATATGAATGAATATTTACAAAAATATAAATTGTCTAGACTAACAGAGGAAGAAATAGACTACCTAAACAACTCCATATCAGAAAAAGAAATTGAAAAAACCATCAAAGAACTCCCTAAGAAAAACCCCCAGGTTCAGATGGATTCACAAATGAATTCTATCAAACATTCAAAGAACAACTAATCTCAATATTATACAAACTATTTGACAGAATAGGAGTTCTACCAAATTCCTTTTACAACACAAATATGGTACTGATTCTAAAGCCAGGCAGGTCAAAAACAGAGAAAGAAAACTATAGACCAATCTCCTTAATGAATATAAATGCAAAAATCTTAAATAGGATACTAGCAGAAAAGACTCCAGCAAGTCATCAAATGGTTGTTCACTATGACCAGGCAGGATTCATACCAGGTATGCAAGGATGATTCAACATTAGGAAAACCATCCACATAATTGGTCATACTAACAAGCAAACCGACAAAAATCACAGGATTATCTCAATAGATGCAGAAAAAGCCTTTGACAAAATACAACACTCATTCCTATTGAAAACACTAGAAAGCATAGGAATAGAAAGCCCTTTCCTAAAAATAATAAACAGTATATATCTAAAACAATCAGCAAATATCATCTGCAATGGGGACAAATTAGAAGCCTTCCCAGTCTGATCAAGAGTGAAACAAGGATGCCCATTATCACCTCTATTATTTAACTGTGTACTAGAAACACTAGCTATAGCAATTAGAGAAGAAAAAGAAATTGAAGGTATTAAAATTGGCAATGAGGAGACCAAGCTATCACTCTTTGCAGATGATATGATGGTCTACTTAAAGAACCCCAGAGAATCAACCAAAAAGTTAGTCAAAATAATCAACAACTTTAGCAAAGTTGAAGGATACAAAATAAACCCACATAAGTCATTAGCATTTCTATATATATCCAACACATCTCAGCAGCAAAAATTAGAAAGAGAAATTCCATTTAAAATCACCCTAGACAATATAAAATACTTAGGAATCTATTTGCCGAGATAAACAGGAACTATATGAACACAACTACAAAACACTCTCCACACAATTAAAACTAGATCTAAACAATTGGAAAAACATCGACTGCTCATGGGTAGGACAAGCTAACATAATAAAATGACAATCCTACCCAAATTAATTTACTTATTTAGTGCCATATCCATTGAACTACCAAAAAACTTTTTTACTGTCTTAGAAAAAAACATAACAAAGTTCATTTAGAAGAACAAAATATCAAGGATATCCAGGGAAATCATGAAAAAAAAATGTGAAGGAAGGAGGTCTTGCTGTCCCAGATCTCAAACTATACTATAAAGCAGGTTATCAAAACAATTTGGTACTGGATAAGAGACAGAAAGGAGGATCAGTGGAATAGACTAGAGAGGGGTAAGTGACCTCAGCAAGAGAGCCTATGATAAACCCAAAGATCCCAGTTTTTGGTACCAAAACCCACTATTTGATAAAAAACCGCTGGGAAAACTGGAAGACAGTAAGGGATAGATTAGGTTTGGATCAACATCTCACACCCTACACCAAGATAAATTCAGAATGGGTGAATGACTTGAATATAAAGAAGGAAAATATAAGTAAATTAGATGAACACAGAATAGTATACTTGTCAAATCTTTGGGAAAGGAAAGACTTTAAAACCAAGCAAGAGCTAGAAAAAATTACATAATCTAAAATCAATTATTCTGATTACATCAAATTAAAAGGCTTTTGTACAAACAAAACCAATGCAACCAAAATTAGAAGGGAAGCAACAAATTGGGACACAATCTTCATTACAAAAACCTCTGACAAAGGTCTAATTACTCAAATTTATAAAGAGCTAAACCAATTGTACAAAAAAATCAAGCCATTCCCCAATTGATAAATGGGCAAGGGACATGAATAGGCAATTTTCAGTAAAAGAAATCAAAACTGCTAATAAGCACATGAAAAAGTGTTCTAAATATCTTATAATCAGAGAAATGCAAATCAAAACAACTCTGAGGTATCACCCCACACCTAGCAGATTGGCTAACATGACAGCAAAGGAAAGTAATGAATGCTGGAGGAGATGTGGCAAAGTTGGGACATTAATGCATTGCGGGTGGACTTGTGAATTGATCCAAACATTCTGGAGGACAATTTAGAACTATGCCCAAAGAGCACTACGAGACTGAACTTTGATCCAGCCATAGCACTGCTGGGTTTGTACCCCAAAGAGATAATAAGGAAAAAGACATGTACAAAACTATTCATAACTGAGCTCTTTGTGGTGGCAAAAAAAATTGGAAACTGAGGGGATGCCCTTCAATTGGGGAATGGCAGAACAAATTGTGGTATATATTGGTGATGGAATAATATTGTGCTCAAAGGAATAATAAATTAGAGGAATTCCATGGGAACTGGAATGACCTCCAGGAAATGATGCAGAGTGAGAGGAGCAGAACCAGGAGAACATTGTACACAGAGACTGCTACACTGTGGTACAATCCAATGTAATGGACTTCTCCATTAGTGGCAATGCAGTGATCCTGAACAACTTGGTGGAATCTACAAGAAAAAAATATTATCCACATTCAGAGGAAAAACTGTGGGAGCAGAAACACAGAAGAAAAACAAGTGTTTGAATACATGGGTTGAGGGGATATGGGTGGGAATGTAGACTCTAAATGAATATCCTAATGCAAACACCAACAACATGGAAATAGGTTCTGATGAAGGACACATGTAATACCTAATGAAATTGTGCATTGGCTGTGGAAAGGGTGGGTGGAGGGGAGGGAGGAAAATAATGTGATTCTTGTAACCAAGGAATAATGTTCTAAATTGACTAAATAAATTAATTTAAAAACTGTAAAAAAATAAAATAAAATAAAACCAAAAAAAAGATATAGTGATTTGCCATTTGCTTCTCAAGTGGATTAAGGGAAACAAAGGTCAACTTACTTGTCCACAGACTAACTATGGAAATACTAATGATGGGGGCAGAGTCATAATATAATTATAGTAATTTCTATATTGAAATATTTTATCAATATTTAGGACCTTGAAAAATGGAGAAAATACACGAGAAAGTGACAGTTCAAAAGGGTGAGGAGTGGACAGTAGTTCAGGCTTTGAATATTCCAAGAGTATTATGACTCTCTGGTGACCAGAGGAGATATATTGCAATATGCTAAAAAACTGTTGAAAGATGGTAGCTAAAGCATAAGTCTTGCCTAAATACTTTCAGAACCCTCGGTGCCTTTTCTATTTCATTTATCTTTACTAAGTCTCAGGGAGGAATTTGGTGATGGGCAGGTGGCTACCCTTGTGAATTTGAGAGGTCTTGAGGTCCTGGGTCCCTTGGATGGAGCTGATTCATGGCAAAGAAGTTTCTGAATCAAAGATGAACACCCAAAAGAGAAGAAACCCATCACCTGGCTTGGCTTGTTAGAGTTATATGGATAGCACAGAGGTGAGATCAGATGTAACAGTGCTTAATTAACAATTCCACACACTGTTTCATCTTTTGATCTTTGTTTCCACCTCCTGAAAGAGTTTAATAGTAGTTAATACTGTCTCTTCTTTGGTTAAGTTTCTTCCAAAGAATTCTGAGTATCACAGTAATTGTTACTAAATTCTGTCCTTAATCTTTCTATTAAAGTGAGCTAGTGAGAGTCTTTTGCATATTGCAAATAAATACCTGCCTCATACCTGAGCTACTTTGTACAATGGTTACCATTCTACTTCCCATTTGGGGCCACCATAGACTCCAGCCAAAACCGTTATAAATAGTTCTGCCCTGGAGTGATAAGGTCAAGGAGTATAATAAGTCAAAGAAAAGGAGCTTAACTTCTCTTGTTAGAGGCAGATTTCCCCAGGACGGAACTCAGTCCAGATCATGTGAATGGGTTTATAGAGGAAAATTTTAAGGTGTCTCATACAAACAAAACAAAACAAAAAAATGAATCTGGAAAACAGATAAAGGAGAGATAATATAGAATTCACTGGACTATATGAAAACTATGTCTAAAAAAAGAGCTCAGCTATTGTATTTCAGGAAATCATGAAAGAAAACTGTTCAGACATTAGAATAAAGAGGGGAAAGTGAAAATAGAATTCCCTGTTCACTTCCCGAAAGAAATTCCCAAATGAAAAATCCCAGAAACAATACAGTTAAAATTTAGAGTTTCCAGGTCAAAGAAAAAATATTGGCAACCACAGTCAGATCATACATGATCTTTTAAAACTGTTTTTCCCCCCTTGATTAATGAAAAACAATTTTTAACCTTCATTTTTTACAAGTTTGAGCAAAATTTTCATCCTCTTTCCCTCCTTTCTCCCCCTCTGAGATGGCACACAATCTGATATAGATTTTACATGTGTAATAGTGTAAAACATCTTTCCATATTAGTCCTTTTGTGAAAGAAAACTTAAAAAAAAAAGAAAAGTGAATAAAGTGAATTATGGAGTAGTATGTCTCCATCTGACTCCATCAATCCATGGGGAGTCCTTGAAATGAATCACATAAAATTTTAGGAGCTACCAATATAAAGGAGCATACTCCACTGAATGTGATATAAAGTATGTAGGACTACAACCAAAAATACCTTACCCAGCAAAACTGAGATTAAAAAGTGAATCTTCTGCAGATCAAAAAACACCCTCTTTCATATTCATTTATTTAGTTTATTATTATTTCAGTTTAATGTTATTAGTTTATTTATTTGGGGGTTTTGTTTTTATATGAATATTCTATTACAACAGTGACCAATATAGAGGTAAGTTTTATATAATAATACATGTGTAACCCAGATCAAATTGCTTACCATCTCTGAGAAGGAGAAGGGAAGGGAAAGAGGGAGACAATTTGGATCTTCTAACTTCAGAAAACATATGTTGAAAATTATTATCACATGCAATTGGGAAAATAAAATGTTTTTGAATAAAAAAAAAGTAGATCTTCAGTGAAGTGGGGGACTTCTAAGCATTCCTGATTTAAAAACAAACAAACAAATCCAAAGCTGAGTAGAAACTGCAGTACAAACACAGGAATCAAGAAAACCATAAAAATGTAGTTGCAGGTGAACATTTGGAAAGACTTCTATAAGGAGGAGCTATTTACACTTTTTATAGCGTATGTGGGGGTGATACAAAGTCTCATCAGGATCCTAAAGTCATCCAAGATCATAGAGGGAATCAAATAAGATAAAGGAGTTGGGAACAGTTTTGTTATTTAGATTAATGGTCTTAAAATAAGAAAAAACAATGAGAACAAAAAGAATAAATTAGAGATAAAGTATACCAATAGAATATACATTTGAGGAAAGGGTAAAAGGTCTGTCATGTTCAACAGGGATTCAACTTGTTTTACTTGCCCCTGGAGGGTAAAATTAGAAGCAAAGAGAAGATTCTGAAAGGGAAATCATTTCCTAACAATTAGAATTGGCTCAAATTAGAATGGGTCACCTTAGACTCCTCTACCACCATTATCTGAAACTCAAAGGTTCCACCAGCTGGATGGCCATCCTCAGGGATGTCCAGAGGAGATCTTCTTTTAGGTTTGGGTTAGATAGATGGCCTCTGAAACCTCTCCCCACATGGGATTTGGAAACTTTGTCAATATTGTGTATTATTCCTTTCCATGCACTCTATGATCCAGTCATATTGTTCTTCTCTTCTTCCTCACACATGATATTCCATCTCCCATTTCCTTGCCTTTGCACTGATTTTCCCCCCTCTCTTCAATTTACTCTGCTTTCAACCTCTGCCTCTTAGAATTCTTTGGGATTTTTTTTAGAGCAATAACTCCCTTCTACAAACCTTTCTTGATTCCCTGCAACTGCTAAGGCTAGTGCCTTATTTCCAAATAATCTTGTATTTATTTTGTATATGTTGTATATATACTTATGTATGCATACATTATCTCCATTTATATTTGTAAGCTCCTTGAGGGTAGAGATTATTTCATTTTTTTCTTTGTAATCCTGAGTCTAGTTCAAATAGAAGGCACTGAAGTGCTTTTTGATTATTGCTTATTTGTATCTATTTCAATTTATATAAGCTTTATGATATTTCTTTGAATTGCTCATACTTATTTCTTTTTTACAATAATGTTCCATTAAATTCATATGCTATAATTATTTTAGTCATTTCCTACATGATGGATGTCTGTTTTGCTTGAGGATGTTTGTTACCACAAAATTTTTTGCTATGAATATTTTACATTGAGCCTTTGTTCCAACGTCCTTGCAATCTGTACCAAGTAGCTGGGCTGCTGGTCTAAAGAACAGTGTATTGGCATAGAGTCGCTTTTCTTGCATAATTTCCTATTGAAATCTAGAATTTCTGGACTACTGCACAGTTCTAACAATATACCAATGTACCTATCTTCTAAAGGCACTTCTAGCATTGACTTCCCTTTTTTTCATATTTATTGGCATAGAGTATTATGAAACAACATTTTTATTTGTATTTATCTACTATTTATTGGTGGCTTAGAGCATGTGATAATTTCATGTGATCATTTATAGTCTTCAATTTTTTTTTGTTAGAAGTTGAAGTTCTTCAAAAGTATCATGCTGAAGAATTGGAAATTGAGAGGGGAAAGCTGGAAAGATCTGCAGGGACCATAGCAGAGCAAAATAAGAGACACAATAACAGCAATATTGGACAATGATTATCTGTGAAAACTTGGCTACTCTCAACAATGTAATGATCTGGGACAATCCTCAAAGACTTAGGATGGGGAATGTTCTCCACCTCCAGGGAATGAACTATTGGAGTCGTCTTTCACATCAGTGTATCTTTGGTCTTATATTGGGGTTTTGATTATGTATGACTTTGCTCTTACAACAATGACCAATATGGAAGTGTCTTTTGCATGATAATAAAAATGAATTTTTAAAAAGTATCATGCTGAAAGATAGAGTCCTTAGCAAAATTAAGTAGGCAAAAAATTAAATCTCCTGTCTCTTCTGAAACCTGCTCACCCAAACTTCATTTCCATTTTTTTTTTTGCCTATCTCAAAGGTATAGAGTAGTATCATGCTGACCACCATCCCTCTTAAGGGTCCTTCCATGACCTGTCTTCGGAGACTTCATTTTACATTCATCATCAATATTTACTGATTTCCCATTTCCTCAACTCTCTGCTCTGTTTCCTCAGGTAATTGAGTATCTAATCAAGGAAGCTGATTCATGCTAATACATAAACAAGTAATAATGGCATAATGTAATACTCTTTCCAAGCAATACCTTTGCAATGGGAGCCTTCTGGAAACTCAACCATTCAGTTTAAAGGATTGTCTCCGATACTGAGATTTTCAGACACCAAGGAAGAGTGTGATGAAGGGATAGGGAGATTTGGGATATAAGCATCTTTTAGAGCACCTCAGATCACATCGAGCCACAGATTTACCCTTTCCCTAGCTGGCCACCCTTTGAATCTTGTCAATGTTGACCAGGAGTCCCTTGAATTCTCGTGCCATTACAAAGGATTCGGGAGAAGAAAAAATTGGATTGATGTAAATTATGTCAATGTGTCATAGCATGTTGTTTATGGGTCCCTCCTGAAAAAAGCAGTTCCTGATCCAAGGGAATTTTTGCCATTAGGAAGGTAGGCTTTCTCCAATACCTCTTGCCCTAAAAATTCCATCAATTTCTGCCCTCTCCACACTACTTCCAGAGTCTGTACTTCCAGAACCTATCTATAGCCAAAGGGAGAGCCAATTTCCAAATCAGCCACTAGGGGGCAAATATTGACTAATCTAGACTTGTTTCTGGGAATGGAGTTGTTTTTTCTTTTTTCCAAAATCCTATCTAGGAAGCCACACCTCCTTTCTGTCTAGTTCTCCTCTGCCAAACGACCTAAGACATTTCTGAGTAATAATAATAGTAATAAACAACAATTTCATATTTTTGAGGTTTGTTCTCATGAACAACTCTGCAGTAGGTTTTTGTGGCAACTCTCTCTCTTGATTGTCAACCTCTCTTATGTGTCCAGTTGTTCTCTCTCAGTCTCCTTTGCTGGTTGGATCATCTGTAGAATGGGTGCCTCCAAAGGCTCTGTTCTGGACCCTCTCCTCTCTTCCTCTGTAGCAAGGGTTCTTAAGTTTTTTTTGTGTGCCGTGAATTCCTTTGGCATTGTGCCGCCACCATGTCCTCTTCTATTAATAACATTTTTAAACATATAAAATAAAATACATTGAATCACAAATGAAACCTTGAACATAGTGATGACATTCTTTCCCATTCAAGGTCATGGATCTCTTGACACGCTTTCATGGCTCTCAGGTTAAAAAGTCCCACCCCTACTTTAGATGATTTGGTCATTTCGTCAATTCCCATAGGATCATTTAGTCTCTCCGAGGTCTCCATTCGATCTTTGTCTCTCTCTGAGCTCCAGTCTCACATCACATCACACACTGCTTTTTGGACATCTACAATTGGCCATCCCATAAGTTATCTTAAACTCAAGTGTAACAGCTCATCATTTCCCCCAAATTATCCTCTCTTCCCAACTTGCTTAATTACTGCCGAGGGCACAGCCACCCTCCTGGCTGACTTAGATCTACAACTTCTGTCTTCTCACCTACTTACTCTCCTTCACCCCATAGATCTGACTTTAACAATGTCCCTCCAGATCGTCCCCTTCTCTGCACGTACCCAGCCACAGCCATACATCAGGGTCTCATCACCCCTCCTCGGACTATTGCAAGAGCCTTCTAACTGCGCCTCAAGCCTCTACTCCCTCCAAATCATCTTCCACTCAGCTTCCATGACTTGTATAAAGCAAAGATCTCTCCCTTCTTCGATGAGCTCCAGTGGCTCCTTTATTTCAAGAATCAAATATAAATGCCTATGTTTGACATTTGAAGTCCCGAATAATCTGAATGCTTCCTTACCTTTCCAGTCTTACAACACTTCACTTTGTACTCTACTGGCCCACTTAAATAGGATATTAAATCTCCCATCTTTGTGCCTTTGAACGAGCTCCCTTTTCCCCAGCCCCCCACCTATAGTACTTCTTTGCCTTTTTTAGTTTGCTGGCTCTCTTCAAGATTCTTCTCTAGCCCTATCGCCTCTAACTTCCCTATATATCATATCTTTTTAGTTATTGATTTGCCATCTCCAATGAAGGTAAGTTCCTTTGAGGACAGAAACTGTCTTTTTGTTTTTCCTTGTATCCCCAGGACTTAGTTGAGTGCTAGTGTATTGTCCATGTTCAGTCTTTTTTTTTTTCAGTTGCATACAATTCTCCATGAAGCCTTGTGGGGTTTTTTGGGCAAATATACGGCTTTTTTTCCTTCTCTAGCTCATTTTACAGATGAGGAAACTGAGGCAACAGGGTGAAGTGACTTAACCAGAATCATATGGCTAGTAAGCGTTTGAGGCCAGATTTTAATTCAGGAAGATGAGTCATCTTGATTCCAAGCCAGGCACTCTCTCCATTGCATTGGATAGCAACTCCTGGCATACAGTAAGACCTTAATAAATGTTTGATTTGAATTGGATAGTAATATTAATTTTTTAAAAAATAAAGGAAAAGAAAAAAAGAGAGTCAATGAAGTAGTGAAAAGGGACAAGAGAGGAAAAGGAGGGGACACCCAAGGCAGGACAGTTTTGTTAATTAACCAGTAAAATTTCACATATACTTTAAAAAAAACTGCATATGACAAATTCACAGTTGCTTATGCCATCCTTTTTTCTGATCTTCATTGTATATTGAAACATTCATGCTTTGTCACTATTATGTTCATAATAAAAAAGAAAATTTATATTACAAAAGTCATTATTTGTTACTATTGTTCAGTTGTGTCCAACTCTTTGGGACCCCATTTAGAGTTTTCTTTGCAATGATACTGAAGCAGTTTGCCATTTCCTTCTCTAACTCATTTTACAGATGAAGATATTGAGACAAATAAGGTTGAGTGACTTGCCTAGAGTCATACAGCTACTAAATGTCTGAGGCCAGATTTGAATTCAAGATGGCGAGTCTTCCTGATTCCAGAGCTGGCACTCTATCCACTGAGCCACCAGCTGCCCAACAAAAGTCATTATTACAATCCAAAAACTCCAAGCAATGAAGAATCATGGCTGGAATTAAAAACAAGATTGATGCCTTCTTACAAGCCCTTCTTGTCCCATCACCCAGTCTGATGAAAAAACCTTGCACATTTTCCTTTAGCTGTAACTTCTTGGTCTGTGTAAGCAGTCACCAGTCCTGCAAAAAAAAAGAAAAGAAAAGAAAAAGAAAGAAAAAAAGGAAAAAGAAAGAAAAAAAGGCTTGTTCAGGTCATAAAATTTATAAACAATGAAATTCATTACTGAGAATGTGCAAGTCTGTTTATAATCCTGCAATGATTTCTAATAATTGGTCTTTATGCCAGGATGAGTTATAACTTAAGGAGGAGAGAAGAGAATCAAGTAAAAGTTGTGAAATCAAATCTCTGCATTGTGTATGGGAATCCTGGAAAATTTTCAGCTCCAAACGGCAATTGCTAAGATTTGTCATTTTAAAAGTAAAAGCTTTGGGGACTGCAACTAATATTATTTTGAGTTTTGAATTCAGGTATAGTGGTATGAGGGATGATTATTCAATATGTTGGTGATCCACCATTGAAGAGAAAAACCACAAGACACTCAGATGGAGTGTAATCCTGAAGTGATAGAGGTGGAGGTCCTTATCTGGAAAAGTTGAGGGGTCAATTTTAGCATATTTGAGATGAGATCCCTTCCAATTAATGTGAACACCACCTGATTATTCCTGAATCTGGTAGGGAAGTGAAATGGTTACTTCATGATTGATTAATAACTCTGACTCTTACCTGAAGTTAAAGATAATCCTTTCCCTGCTTTTTTCCTTTCATAACAAATATCTATAATCAAAGCAAATAGCCAATACTGTCAATAACTTGTCTAGGGCCCAAGACTTTTGGTATTGTCTGGAGTGTGTTTTCAGATACCTTTTTACTATTTAAAAAATGTTTCGTGCATGCTATTGGAAACCCTTATGTGCTTGTAGATGGGAGGGATTTGTGTATATTTTTCTAAAAAATAATTTATGAGTTCTGCTTTCTAATGTGCCGTATATATGTGCCAAATGATGGAAAAGAAACAGTAAAGTTTATGACTTTAAAAAATAGATGCATAATGCAAATTGTAAGATGAGACTTGTTTTAGTCTAATGTCATTCCATATCCCAAACAATCAAATGAATTGGTAATTAAAGTCTCTGAAATTTGAATGTGCATAGCAACCAAATATGTTCACTACTTACCTAAGTATCTGTACCCCACCCCAAGTTTTTGTTTCAATTGGAGTACAATTTACCTCTTTTATGCTAATTAATTTGTATAATCACTGAATATGGGGTAGAGAAATCTGTCTACAAGAGTTCTGTGACTTATGCGTTTAAAAGCTGTACTAATATGTATAGGGATCTGCTTTGGAAAAGATTTTAGCAGGAACATCTAAAGAATCTCTACAAGCAACCTGGAACTAAAGAAGCAAATCTACTAAAGAGGTAACCTATCCCTGACTGTCAGAGAAAAGAAGTTTTTTTGGAACCCAGATAACTACTTGGGCATGTGAGATCTGAAATTAAGTTTTACTGAAACTGGAGATATGCAACTAAAATGCAAAGAAATCTAATGTTAATGCTGTTAATTGTTATTGTATCATCTTTGGTTTTACTACATCTGCACATTCATTTATTCTGTTTATACTACAAGGGACTTAAAATCAGGATAGTGACATCTTGGACCAAAATCCACCTCAACTGCTCTGATATTTCGTCTCTTCCTCTCTCCTCAAAAAGGGAGGTCAGAGATTCACTAATTTGTCTGTTCATTAGGAACGGTGGGACAAATCTAATGGAGACTATCAAAGTTTCCTGCAGGCTCTAACTGGGATCCACATCATCTTGTGAGCACCCACTATGTCAGGACAGTGCCAGAGGAACAAATACTTGCTAACTTGGGATCCCCATGGAACTCCTGTTTATTTTCCATCTTGACCCTTGTCCTGATTCTTTCCATGATAATATTCTTCCTCTTGAATTTTTGGTCTCTATCTTCTAAATGCTTTCACTAATTTTGCTTCGTTTCAGTTACACTCTATTAGATTTCAGGTGGTATCATCCAATGCCATCCCACCTGCAACCATTCTCCATGCCCTGGAACAAGCCCATCGATCCTTTCCAGAGATCCATCTAGAGCCAGAGCAACATTCCAGCTCTACCTGAAAAAGTTACAGAAGTTGAGACCTTTGACTTGTACAAAAATATTTCACCTGATAAAACTGGAGTGAGATAGGTGGTTTTTAAAAAATCTCTCATTTTTTTCTTATTTGAAGGACAAAGAAGTTAGTGAGGAATGTTTGTATATGAAGACCTATTTTAAAATTGTATCTTACATATTAATTTAATTGGTTTTGTTATTAGAGGTGGCCCTAAAAGAGTTAGTACAGTTTTAAGGTTGAGCTTCAATAAGCTGAAAACTTCTTAAAGACTTTGGAGACAGCCTTTATTTTACATGAATAAGTTTCACTTTTATATAACTGTTAAATTTTATACAGTACCCTTCCCTGCTAGATGGGTAGTAACTTCTGAGAATATACAACCTGTATTAAAGGGAAGGAGATCTTTTTGCCACTTTATTTGCTAGGCCTTTTGGCTTTGAATGAATGTGCCTTCTGACTGGCTAGTATAATAAGTAACTACATTGGTGTGGACATACGAATGAACTGTTTTAGTAGGTTCTGATCCAAAGAGCACTTTAAATCTGAGATAGCTCATCTGGGTATGTCCCAATATCTCCACCTTCGTGAAATGACTCCAATGCACTATGTGAATTGGTTGGTTGGTTGATTGTCCTTCACAATGGAAGAGGTTCAAAATGACATCACTAGTGATGTCTTTTGACTTGCACTTAAATGGATTTAAATGAGGCAAAGTTGTGCAAAGTGATCAACCTCACCCTTTCTTCCAATAACCGAAATCCAGGGGCAAGACAAAAGTCGAGACTGGTGATGCCTTTGGCTGCAGTAGGATGACCTTGGCTTCTTTGATGTCCAACCAGGATCTAAGAGCTCCATAGTGCCTGCTTCAACCACCTTCCTGGCTATTTGAACACACTGTTCTCATCTGCTCCTCCCCCTGGGGGAAGTTTTCACATGCTGGGAGTAGACATCCCCCTAACTCATCCATGGCTTTCATGACTATCAGTGACCCTCAACCTCTTTTAGTCCACTTGAGATGGTTTACAGGGTGTGCTTGCCACCCATTTTACAGCTTCATGGAGCCATAAGTGAGATCTAGGTGGCAGGTGCACACCAAAGGAGGGAAGTAGTCCTTGAAAAGAGCTCAGCAAGCCAGTATTTCGTGAACACCTCATACACCCCAATTATATAAATAAGCTATTTACGATCACTCTTGTGAGTCTAATTCCTATCTTTTAGCCTATTCCTATGGGACTCTCTTCTTATTGGTAGGAGGAGAAGGGGGGGCTTTGGTGAGAAGCAAACGAGCTCCAGCCTTCTCAGGGTCCCCTTTGGGGCTCTTGGAATACCAATCTTCTTCAGGGCTCTTCAAGGCCCATCTCCTTTGGGACAATTCATAATTCATGTCTTCAAGCACCTAGTCACTTCAGGCACTCCTGGTCTCCATCTTCAAGAGAGAAGATGGAATAGGCCAATGCCACCACAGGTTGCTAAAGGAAAAGATTCTGGGGAGACAGAAGAGGAACAGAAAGTCTTTATCATGTCCCTAGGACTCTCTTGGTTGATGTAAGTTACTTATTCCCAATGGGAAACATCCCACATTCTGTATTGTCTGGTGTATATTCTCCAATGTATACCTACTTTGATTTCCGTTTTGCTATGATTTGGATAAATTGATTTCTTTACTATTTGCTAATTTGCTATTTGTGGAACTAGTATCAAGTAGGAAAGGGATCAAGCCTTGGATACAGAGCTTTGGGTCTCTCTCTCCTCTAGGAATGGCAAAACAATCAGAAGTTAGACGGAATCTGATCATATTCCCCATCATGAACAATATTTAATGGAGCAGATAGACAATGTCTAGCCCAGTACCTGTTATGGTTAAAATTATTTTGACTAAAGAGTCTGGAAAGGAACTGCTTTTGGAAGAGTCCCGAAGAAGACTGGTATTCCCAGAGCCCCAAAAGGGACTGACTCAGAAAGGGCTGGAGCTCTCTTGCTTCTCACCAGTGCCCCCACCTTCTCCTCCCATCCAAGGTGTGATTAAATAAAATGTTCCAGGAAAATGATTTGGTTTGGGTAAGAATATGAGTTCACTGATTAGGCCAGCATTATAATCCTTAAAGTGATAGATAGGTCAGCAGCCCTGGGGAATGACCAAAGACCCCAAAACTCCATCAGCAGATCTATAGATAAAGTTTTAGGCGTCTTTCCCTTGAATACTCTGACATCTCTAATTAGTAAGTAGCTAATCAGGAAGTGGTCCCTCAAGCTATCTACTCCTCCTCATCCTCATCTGATGAACACAGGCAGGGAGAGAATCCTTGTGTCACTTTCCTATTAACCAAGTTTTATCATAAAGGAAGCCATTCATTGGGATTCTTAAGGACAAAAAAATGTAAAAAGCAGAGCCCGTGACCCAAACCAGACCACAGAAATACACGTGAATGTTCTCTAATCCACAACCCTTACAGAGAAATTAATGTAGTATAGGAAAAATACTTCTAACCCAGCACCCTCTCTCTGAGAAGAACAAAATAGCCTTTGGCCATGACTTCCAGCCTTCCCTCCTGGCAGGCATTAAAGTCTTCTTTGGAAAAGGGTTAGGACAGAGATTTCTCTTCTGCCTCCCTTCAAGCCAGACAAATCAAGCCCTTACTATACCGGAGTCTCCCCCTGTACTTGGGGCCCTACCCTCACTCTCTCTAGGCACATACAGAATTAAAGAGTACTTCTCTTAGGCAGTGGTTTGTTCAAACTTGGAACAGTAAGTAGCCTCCAAACAGTTTTTGATCACCAATAGAAAATGTTTGAAGCACACTCCCAATTGAAATAACTTCTATAAAGCAGCAGGATATAAAATAAACTCTTGAAAATCCGTCTTTCTGTTTATTGCCACTCTAACAAAGTGAGAAGAGATAGAAAAAGAAATTACTTTCAAAGTAACTGTAATATGTATAAAATATCTGGGAGTTCAGCTACCAAGCCACACT
The DNA here is from genome assembly GCF_027887165.1 of Monodelphis domestica. NCBI lineage: Eukaryota > Metazoa > Chordata > Mammalia > Didelphimorphia > Didelphidae > Monodelphis > Monodelphis domestica. The sequence continues at coordinate 181,592,495 of NC_077234.1, read as the reverse complement.
CCAAAATTATAGAAATGAAACTACAAAACACTACTTACAACAATAAAGATAAACCTAAACCATTAAGAATATTGATTACTCATGGGTGGGTCATGCCAATAAAATAAAAGGCTAACAGTTTGGGCAAATAGGTCATTGGCAAATTTGGAAAGAGTCATTTCTGTTTAGTGATTTTGGGAGACAGATTGTAAGAGGCAAAGAAATGAGTGTGAATGATAAGATAGAAGTAACGAATGTAAACATTTCCTAGGAATTTGGCTGAAAAGGGAAGAGGTATATAGGACAAAAATCTTGATTTTGAGTTATAGTCTGGGCAGTGCAAAATTTAGATGGCTTCCTTTAGGGAGTGAGAGATAATTTGCCCAAGATCACACAGCTAATGGAAGAAATCCTTGAGCATTTTTTCCTTAACACCATTGCAAAGGACATATGTTTTGAGTAACTGTTTAATCATAGAATGAAAGGCAGTGTGGTAGAGTGAGTAGACTTCTAGATTTAGTGTTCAAGAGCCCTGGGGGTAAATCCAGCCTATGGTACTCATAACTCTGTGATTATGGGCTCTTTTGGAAATACTTGTGCTGACAACTTCAGAGGTTGGAAGTGAAAAAACCACAAATCTTAAGCAGTATAGAAAAATGAAATATGAGGGGCAGCTAGGTGGCACAGTGGATAGAGGGCCAGGCATGAGGTCAGAAAGACCCATCTTCCTAAATTCATCTAATCTCAAACACTTATTGTGTGATCCTGGGAAAGTCACTAAACCCTATTTGCCTCAGTTCCCTGGTCAGTAAAATGAACTGTAGGAGGAAATGGCAAGTCACTCTAATATCTTTACCAACAAAACCTTCAAAGGGGATCCCAAAGAGTCAGACACAACTGAAAAGCTACTGAACAGCAACAACAAAAGAGAGCTATTATTCAAATGCAAGAGTTTGTGGGTCAGGAATTTTCCCCCTTTTATATTTCCAGTGCCTTCTACATAGTTGGTACTTTTAAAAAATGTAGATTGAGTTTTTTTTTTTAAGGCCATCGTAAGACATTCTGTCTAATTCATTCCTCTTATGAAGAAGAGTGTTGAGAGACCAGATGACTGGCTAGAGTGAGAGATGCCTTCTCTAATTATGGAACTGAGTTTTTTCTTTATATATCAAGCCAGCAAATCTTTAACAGATGGGAATTCAATTTAATTAAAAAAAAATCTATTAAGCCCTCACTATGTGTCAGGCATTGTGATAGGCGCTAAAGATAAAGAAAGAAAAGTGAAATAATTTCTGCCCTTAGTATGCGTTCTACCAAAAAGAAACTACTGTACACAGATTGTACACAGATAAGTAAATACAAAGAAATTTTGGGATGAGACAGGGTGATTAACTGCTAAGGGAGCTAGGAAATGGAAATGGAAACTTGGGCTATGCATCAAAAAGAAATAGGAATTCTAAGAAGTAGGCCTAAGGCAGAAGAGCATTCTAGCTTAGAGGATTTTCCTATGCAAAGGCATGGAGACAAAGCATGGTATATATATTTTAGGGAAATGTATCAAGGTTGTGCAGCTATTATCCCTATTTAATAGATACTGTAATGTATGACCAGAAAGAGCTCTCTCTCTCTCTCTCCCTCTCTCTCTCTCTCTCTCTCTCTCTCTCTCTCTCTCTCTCTCTCTCTCTCTCTCTCTCTCTCTCTCTCTCTCACACACACACACACACACACACACACACACACACACACACACACACACACAGGGGAACTGGAGAGAGGGGGAGAAAGAGCTAAAGAAATGGAGAGGGAAGAGATCGATCTTCCTCTCTCTTCCCTTTGGGGAAGATAGCACAATTTGCCTTCCAGAGGGACAGAATATGTCCCCTCAGAGATTGGGTTTAGGAGGTGGGGGTTAAGGACTGGACAAGGTTTTAGAGAAATGACCCACAGCCTCCCTTCCTGATATTAGTCGTTGTTGAGAGGCAGGTAAATTTCCTGCCTCTGGATCCTCCCCAATATCCCAACTGCCTCTCTCACACTTTGAGACCTGAGTTTAATCCTCAGCCCTGGCCTTAAGCTAGTTCTCCTGTTTGGGGAAAGGTACGGTTCTCCCCAAATCTTCAGTCCCCTTCTTTGGTGCCAGAAAGTAGGCAGACGAGATCTAAATGGAAACACTTTATTTTTGAGGACACAGAAGGCAGGGAGAGTGAGGGTGTTGGGTGAGGAAAATGGGAAACAGGAAACCCTATAGATTTGCAACTGACTCCCCCCCAATCCTGAGAGGTTCAGGCTATTAGCCTGACCCTCTTTTTGGTTAGTTGCTGGTTTGTCCTTCCTCCTAAACTAATCTGGCTATAAGGTGAAGTTCAGGACAATTTGGGGGAAGAGAGATCTTCTCAGTAGATGGCTTCCTATAAAGTCCCAGTCTACTTTTGTCTTCAGCTTGAACCAGAGAGATTTAAGGATTCACTGGAAGGCAATCAATGTCCAGAGGGATCCTCCCTCTCAGAGGTCCTCCTCTGACTGTCCACTCTAGCAAAGAGCTGACCAGAAGTAAGCTGGCAGTTTTGAATTCTCTCAGCTCCTCTATTCCTTCCTGGAATCTTGAGTCTTCCTTGCCCTTCCCCCACTAGGGCTGTTCCTTTGCATTGCTGGATCTGATTTTTTTTCTCTCCTTTTGTAACTTCTCTCTTATAATACTCCAGAGCTAGAGTCCTTAGGACTCTAAGGGCAATGCTGAAGAGTTGGGTAAATGTCTTTTTTAGTGCTGTAACTCACTAGCCCTCACAAATGTCCTTCCCACCATAATTATTCAAATAGGGTCACAGAGAGTGGCACATGATTGAAAAATAACTGAATCCACCTACCATTGCTATAGGAGAGGGTAGTAGCATGCAATCAGTTAGGAAGAAAAGAATGGAGCCAGATTATGAATAGTTATACTTTCCAAGCAGAGTAGTTTGGATTTTATCCCAGTGGCAATAGGGAACTACTGAAGCTTCTTGAGAAGGGTAGTAATCCATATATCCACTTAATAATTATGCAGAGGATTGATTAGGAAAGACCTGAATCAGGAGACTAATTAGGAAGCTATTATAATATTCTAGATCAGAGCTGATAAGGATCTGAATTCAGGTGGAGATCATTGAGTAGAGAGAAGTGAATGGATGTGAGAAATACTGCATTGGTAGTACTGACAAGACTTTTCAATTAATTATATTTGGGAGGTGAGGAAGAGTGAAGATTTTAAGATAATTTGGAGATTATGGACTTGGATGGTACCTTCAAAAGAAATAGGGAAATTACCCATTTGCTAAGCTTCTGATATAGAATATTTCCTATTTTAATTTGGCTGGTTCTCTGAAAACAGACATAGTTTCTCTTACTGTTTTAGTCACAGAAAACTAATAAAGATAACTATTTAGACATAAGTTAAGTATGAAGCAGTGAAATCTAATCTGGTTTTACAAGAAAACAAATTAAAACCTAGTTATATTTTACACATTGAATAATTATCCTTGAAATAAATAAAATGAAGATATTGTAACATGATTTTAAATAATGTCAGGTTTGGCTTCTGTATTCTCTACTGAAATAAATAAACTGGAATAATATATATGTGTATATATGTATATATATAACTAATAATTGTATATAGAAAGATACCTAAAGATAATGGGTTTTAGTGGGTTAAGGAATGATTTGTTTAGGACCAGTATCAGAATGACACAGGGTTTGGGAAGGCCAACAAGATAGAGCTTACAGGATACTATTAACAAGGTTTATTTAAGATAAGGAAAAGAAGGGAAAAGAATTGGGATGATCTATATAAAATTATAAATAAACCTCCCACCAAATCTTGTTGGTAACTTTAGAGAGATGGTGTCTACACTGTCAGTTATTTCTCTACCTAAAGATCCTAGTTCCTATAATACAATATACTTCTCTAACCCAAATTCCCCCTTGGATGGTGATAGAGGTAGGAGGGCTGGAAGGTAAGAAGGAACAGGGCTCAAAGGGAAGATCTCCCTGACAGATGGCTTTTGGTGTCTTCAGCAGCTCTGTAGAAATATCTCTCAGCATCAGCAGAATCCACAGGAACATGAGGTTGGTAGATGGATCACAAGGAAAGCCACAGGAGAGAGAATATCTAGCTCACTAGGTCCAACCTAGAAGACTAGACAAAAACCTCAACCTCCTGCTTCCCTGACTGTTAGAAGAAGCAACAGTCCTGTCACTTCTCCAGAATTCTGAAATCTTCTTGCTTCTTCCTTTGCAGGATTTCCTGCTCCTGCTCATTTACTTATAACACTACCAAGCTCAGTGTATGGGACAATTAAGAGGAAGTATGTCTATCTTCAGAGAACCCACTGAGGTAATTAAGGAGACATTCTACATCAGAAGCTTAGCAAATAGGTAACTAGTTGGGTAGAACCTGACATGCTATTTGAGCATTTTGTTCAGCATTTTGTCTAACTCTTTGTGTCCCCATTTGGAGTTTTCACAGCAAAATCCTGGTTTCCTATTTCCTTCTCCAACTCATTTTCCAGATGAGGAAACTGAGACAAACAGGGTTAAGTGATTTTCCCATACAATTAGCAAATGTCTGAGGCCAAATTTGAACTCAAAAGAGGAGTCTTCCTGATATCAAAGTCCATATTCTATTCATTGCCCCAAAGGCTAAAAGCCTAGGCTTCAAGAGACCATAGTTACCTCCCTGCCACCAAAAGGCAATCATGGAAGATTTTTAGTGGAAGAAAGGCAAATCATATTCTAACAATTGATCTCTATGACTCTCTCAAAAATGATTCCCTCTATCAGAACTCTTCTTTATTGGATTTGAGGCCATCAATTCTTATAAAGCGTACATGCTTGACTTCATATTGACACATATTGTAGCATATTATATTTAGGTTGAATTTACTGCTTCATTTGGCAATGCTAATACTCCCTTTATCTTGATTAAAAACCCTACTTTTGGGTGCAGAGTCAAGATGGCAGCTTAGAAGCAGCAGAAGTTCAGACCTCTAAAAATCCTTCCTTACCCATCACAAACTGACTGCTTCTAGGAGACTGAAAATCAAACCTAACAACAAGACAGAGCCAAGGAACCCTCCTTGCTGGACTCAATCCAAAAGGTATGCCCACCCCCAAACCGAAATCTGAGAACACTTGGGCTTAAGGGAAAGGCAGAAGGAAGGTCCCAGGAACCCCCCCTCCCCCACCTAGAGCTCTAAGCCTCCAGCGGTAGCAGGAACCTCTGGGCAGGCAAAGGCACTGGTCTGGAGGGTGTACCTTGCAGGCAGGACTGTGCCAGACTCAGAGTGTTGAACACAGGTGTCGGGGAAGGAGCTGGAGAGGGAGCACAGAGCTGACAGTCTGGACAGAGCTATGAAGACCCTCCATATTGCTCTAGCCTTCTAGGAGGTTTTGGCCTGAGGGCACATCCAGCCCCACCCAGCTGAATTTAATCCCATCAAAAGTCTTCAGAGCTCAGGGAAGCCCAAACTCCAACAACCCTCCCTCACAGACTTCTGGACTTTAATTTAACCCAATCAAAATCCTCCAGAGGACAGGGAAGGTCAAACTACAACATCCCTCTCCCACAGACTGCAGGGAGAGACTTTCTGTCAAAGCTCTAAGAGGGGAGACTGACAGAAAAGCCCAAAATGAAAAAAAAATGAGAGGAGAAAGAGCACAGACAAATACAGGGAGCAAAGAAGGGGTAAATATGAGCAAGCAACAGAAAAAGAAGAAAGAAATTACAATAGACAGCTTCTGTACAGGTAACAAGCAAAGAGGGAATGAAACAGAGGGGGAGGGATCAGCAAAGGAAAAATCAGAAATCCCAGCGAATTGGATACAGGCTTTGGAAGAAATCAAAATGCAATTCCAAACAAAATTAAGAGAGGCTGAAGACAATTGGGAAAAGAACTTAAAAACTATGATAAGCCATCTGGAAACAGAAAATAGGGTCTTGAAAGCCAAAATCAACTAGTTTGAAAATGAGGCAAAGAAGATGAAAGATGAGGCAAATAGGATGAAAGATGACCTCCAAAGAAAATCAGACCAGAAGGAGAAGGATGACCAAAAAGTCAGGGATGAAATCCAGTCTTTAAGAACCAGACTACAACAACTAGAAATAAGTGGTCTCACAAGGCAGGAGGACACTATAAAACAAAACCAAAAGAATGAAAAAATTGAAGAAAATATGAAACATCTCATTCACAAAACAGAAGATTTAGAAAATCGTTCAAGGAGAGACAATTTAAGAATCATTGCTCTACCAGAAGACCATGACAAAAGAAAAACCCTGGACAAAATACTACAGGAAATTATTCAAGAAAACTGCCCTGATATTCTAGAACAAGAGAGAAAAGTGGAGATTGAAAGAATCCACAGATCACCTCCTGTACTTAATCCCCAACTGACAATACCCAGGAATTTTATAGCCAAATTCAAGAACTATCAGACCAAAGAAAAAATATTATGAGCTTCCAAGAAAAAGTCATTCAGATATGATGGAACCACAGTGAGGATAACACAGGACCTGGCTGCATTTACACTGAAGAACCGAAAGGCATGGAATATGATATTCTGGAAAGCAAAGGAACTAGGTCTACAACCAAGAATCAACTACCCAGAAAAACTGACTATATTCTTAGAAGGGAAAGTATGGTCATTCAACAAAATGGAAGAATTCCAAGAATTAATAAAGAAAAGACCAGACCTGAACAGAAAATTTGATGCCCAAGCACAGAACTCAAGAGAATCATCAAAAGGTAATTTAAAAAGAGGTAAAAAAATACAAAACAAAACAAAAAAAAAAACCCAAACTTATTTTTAAGAGACTAAATAAGTTAAAATGATATGTACCCCTATAAGAAAAGAGGTCATAGGTAACTCTTAAAACTATTGTTATCACCTGGGCAGCTAGAAGAATTACACTTAGAGGGAATAGTGACAAACTGAATAGAATGAAATGACAAGACATAAATATGTATATAGATATATGTATGCATAAATACATATGTATATATGTATATATATATATATACAACTAGAGCTAAAAAAAGAGGTTAATACTAAAAGAAGTGGGAAAAGAAACAAAAGGGGGTAAATTTACATGTCACAAAGAAGCTCATGGCAGGAGAGGGGAGAACATATATACACTGGAAGGGTAAAGACTCTTACATGCATTTAAATTAACCCAAAGAGAGAAGAACAATCCAATCCATTGGGTCACAGAAAAGATTCGCGCCCTATAGGGGAGTAGAAGGGTAACAAATGGACTGGTGGGGAGGGAAGAAGTATAAGAGAGGGAGAGAGTGGGGGGTAGTTTTAAAAAAACTACAAAGAAAATAAGGGGGGAATAAGAAGGGAGAGGGTAGAAAGGGAAGTAAAATAAGGGAGAGAACTAGGGGGACTAATTAAAAACAAACATTGGTGTAGAAGGAAATAATGAAAGAAGAAAAGGCAGGACTAGGAATAGAAATCAAAATGCTGGGAAATATACAGCTGGTAAATATAACTCTGAATGTGAATGCGATGAACTCACCCATAAAATGCAAATGAATAGCAGAGTATATTAGAATCCAAAACCTTACCATATGCTGTATACAAGAAACACACATGAGGAAGGTAGATATGCATAGGGCGAGAGTAAGAGGATGGAGCCAAATCTATTGGGCATCAACTGATAAAAAGAAAGCAGGAGCCACAGTCATTATATCTGACAAAGCCAAAGTAAAAATAGATCTAGTTAAAAGAGATAGGGAAGATAATTACATCCTGATAAAAGGCAGTATAGACAATGAGGAAATATCAGTACTCAACATGTATGCACCAAATGGCACAGCACCCAAATTTCTAAAGGAGAAACAAGGGAAGCTCAAGGATGAAACAGATAGAAAAACTATATGAGTGGGAGACCTGAACTTTCCTCTATCTGAACTAGATAAATCAAACCAAAAAATAAATGAGAAAGAGGTAAGAGAAGTAAATGAAATATTAGAATAATTAGAGTTAGTAGATATGTGGAGAAAAATAAATATGGACAAAAAGGAATGCACCTTCTTTTCAGCAGCACATGGTACATTCCCAAAGATTGACCATGTATTAGGGCATAAAAACATTGCAAACAAGTGCAAAAGAGCGGAAATAATAAATGCAACCTTCTCAGATCACAATGCAATGAAAATAATAATTAGTAAGGGTACATGGAAAGGTAAATCAAAAATTAATTGGAAATTAATACAATTCTCCAAAACTGGTTAGTAGAAGAACAAATTTTAAAAATAAGTAATAATTTCATTGAAGAAAATGACAATGATGAGTCATCCTTTCAAAATCTATGGGATGCAGCCAAAGCAGTGCTCAGGGGGAACTTTATATCCTTGAGATCATAGGGAGAGCAGAGGTCAATGAATTAGACATGCAAATTAAAAACTAGAAAGTGAACAAATTAAAAAGCCTCAGATGAAGACTAAGTTAGAGATCCAAAAAATCAAAGGAGAAATTAATAAAACTGAAAGTCAAAGAACTATTGATGTAATAAATAAGACTAGAAGGTGGTACTTTGAAAAAAGCAAATAAAATAGACAAAGTACTGGTCAGGACTTGCAGTCCCAGAAATCAAACTGTACTATAAAGTAGTTGTCATCAAAACAATTTGATACTGGCTAAGAGACAGAAAGGAGGATCAGTGGAATAGACTAGGGGTAAGTGACCTCAGCGAGAGAGCCTATGATAAACCCAAAGATCCCATTTTTTGGTACCAAAACCCACTATTTGATAAAAACTGCTGGGAAAATTGGAAGACAGTGTGGAAGAGATTAGGTTTGGATCAACATCTCACACCCTAGACCAAGATAAACTCAGAATGGGTGAATGACCTGAATATAAAGAAGGAAACTATAAGCAGATTAGGTGAACACAGAATAGTATACTTGTCAGATCTCTGGGAAAGGAAAGACTTTAAAACCAAGCAAGAGCTAGAAAAAAATCACAAAATGTAAAATCAATAACTTTGATTACATCAAATTAAAAAGTTTCTGTACAAACAAAATTAATGCATCCAAAATTAGAAGGGAAGCAACAAATTGGGAAACAATCTTCATTACAAAAACCTCTGACAAAGGTCTAATTACTCAAATATATAAAGAGTTAAACCAGTTGTACAAAAAATCAAGCCATTCTCCATTTGATAAATGGGCAAGGGATATGAATAGGCAATTTTCAGTCAAAGAAATCAAAACTACTAATAAACACATGAAAAAGTGTTCTAAATCTCTAATAATCAGAAAATGCAAATCAAAACAACTCTGAGGTATCACTTCATACTCAGCAGATTGGCTAACATGACAGCAAAGGAAAGTAATGAATTTGGAGGGGATGTGGCAAAGTTGGAACATTAATGCATTACTGGTGGAGTTGTGAATTGATCCAACCATTCTGGAGGGCAATTTGGAACCATTCCCAAAGGCCGCTAAAAGACCGTCTGCCCTTTGATCCAGCCATAGCACTGCTGGGTTTGTGCCCCAAAGAGATAATAAGGAAAAAGACTTGTACAAGAATATTCATAGCTGCACTCTTTGTGGTGGCAAAAAATTGGAAAATGAGGGAATGCCTTTCAATTGGGGAATGGCTGAACAAATTGTGGTATCTGTTGGTGATGGAATACTATTGTGCTCAAAGGAATAATAAAGTGGAGGAATTCCATGGGGACTGGAACAACCTCCAGGAAGTGATGCAGAGCGAAAGGAGCAGAACCAGGAAAACATTGTACACAGAGACTGATACCCTGTGGTACAATCGAATGTAATGGACTTCTCCATTAATGTCAATGTAGTGATCCTGAACAACTTGGAGGAATCTACGAGAAAAAACACTATCCACATTCAGAGGAAAAACTGTGGGAGTAAAAACACCGAAGATAAACAACTGCTTGAATACATGGGCCAAAAGGATATGGTTGGGGATGTAGACTCTAAATGAACATCCTAGTGTAAACAACATCATGGAAATAGGTTCTGATCAAGGACACAAGTAATACCCAATGAATTTGCCTTTTGGCTGCGGAAGGGTGAGTGGAGAGGAGGGAGGGAAATAATGTGAGTATTGTAACCAAAACAATAAAATTAAAAATTAAAAACCTCCTACTTTTATGTCTTTTGACCTCCTATTTATTTGATCAAACATTTCTGCAGTGGAAAGACCAAGTGTTCAGCATATATTTTGATTCAGTTTAGGGAAAAGGTTGTTGACCTGATTGAACCTTAGAGAGAACCTTTCTAAGCAGCTTGGGGATTTTTTATTTTTGCAGCTGCAAAGGTCAAAGTGAATGCTCAGCCATAGTTATTATGATCAGAATCTATGCCATCCCAATGAAGAGGCTTTAGCAAGCGTACAATCATGAAAATAATGAATGAAAATGACATTTCCATTAGCCTGAAATACCTAATCTTTTTTTTTTAATTGCACTAAGTTTTTGAGCCACCATGTAGGATATGCAATTTAGAATAAATAAATATAGCTATCGTGTTCCCTGAATCATTATTTCATTTGTTCTGTCAGGCTAATAACATAATTGGTCTTCTACAGTGTTTCTTTCGATGACAGATTATTTCAGAGACATTTAAAAAATCCTCAAAGAAGGCAGAGCCAACCTTGAGATATAGTTCCATATAAACTAAAACATATTGTTTCTAAAGTTTCTTTATTGATATTGGATGGGAACATTTAATGTACAATCGAGTATAATTTTTCCCTCTTCAGCCCATTTAATTCTAAAACTCAAGACCTTTGTTTAGATGGATAAGAAATGCATATACTTGCTAAGTGAGATTTTTCATTGGCAAAACACTTTCATATCTCTTTCGACAGGGGACACTTCGTGTTCTATTGACTTCCTATGTACCAAGAAGTGTTATCTTAAGTGACTGCTGCTATTACTGTATTTGTTTGCTTTTAATCATCTTCTGGGCTAAGCCAATAAAATGTCTTATGGAAGTGTTAGAATCTGAGTGCAGATCAAGCCATCTTCCCCTACATTTCCTTCATGAAATTTTTATTGTATGTATTTTCTATCATGACATGAGCAATATAGAATATGTATTACCTGAAAGTGTGGGTACAACCTGTTCACCTCCTCACGCAGGCAGGGCAAGATAAAGAGGGAGAAAATCTGAATTTTAACATTGTGAAAGCCCCAAAGGAGGGGCAGAACTGGGACCAGAGTTCCACAGGTAAGAAGTGGGGAAAATAGTAAGAGGAAATGCAAAGGTAGAAGTAAGGTGGACTTCACCTGAAGATAAGGGCAAGGGAAAAGATAAGAATCACAGGCACAATCACAGTGTGGGGTCAGAAGGGACCCAATGCTGGTGGCAAGGGGTTTGAATTTATTGCAAACTGGTAGATCTTTTAAAGGTAAAAACCACAGGAATTACAAACAATAGTCTGTGAGAAAGGTCCCTGGGAAAGTGTAACAAGAATGTAGATAGTACAACTGGTAGGATAATAGTTGGGGTAAGATAATGGTTCCAGGAATCATCCAGGGTTCATGGAACAGTCAGCAATCTTGTTATGGGAAACTAAAAGAAGGTGGAGGCGAGAGCATTTGGTCCCATTCTCAGACAGACCATGAGAATTCGACCTCTGAGGAGGGTGCTCAGATATTTATCTAAGATAGACCCACAGATATCAACCTTTGACATAAAAAAAAAACAATTGTCAAAAATTATTTCTACATGCAACTGAAAAATTTAATTAATTAAATTAATTAATTTTGAATATTTTCCCATGGTTAGTAACATGATTCATGTTCTTTCCTTCCCCTCTTTCCTCCCCACCTCCAGGAGCAAATGAACAATTCCACTAGGCTTTACATGTATCATTGTTCAAAACCTATTTCCATCTGATTAATATTTGCAACAGAGTGATCATTTAAAGTCAATATCCCCAATCACATTCCCATCAATCATAAGTTTTTCTTCTGCATTTCTGCTCACTCAGTTCTTTCTCTGGATGTGAATAGTGTTCTTTCTCATAAGTCCCTCAGAATTGTCCTGGATCCTTGCATTGCTGCTAGTAGAGAAGTCCATTATGTTCCAATGTACCACAGTGTATCAGTGTCTGTGGAAAAAAATTTTAAATGTCTTATGGGGAATATAAAATCATGCTTACTTTATAAAGTTATTCAAGGTTTTGATCTGGTCAAGGAAAAACAAAATAAATACTTTTCTTCCTTGGGAAGATAATGATAATAAAAACAATTACATCTTATATTTTTTAATGCTTTAGAGTTTATAAAATCTTTTCACTTATAGTGTCTCACATAATATTCATTCACTTTCCATTGCATTTTTAAATAATATAGGTTAGTATTTTTTTCTCTTGTTAGGACAGGTAGTTGACTTGTTTATTGTAGTGATGTTTTATTAATTTGTTAATTAATTTCCCCAAGTTGACTGTAAACTAATTAAGGGCAAGGACTCTTTCTCTTTTGTGTTTGTATATTCAGTGCTTAGCATATAATAGATGTTTAATAAAAGATTATTGATTTATTGACTGATTCCATGCAGAGATCAAAGGTAAAAATGGAAAGAATTCTGGACTTAGAGTTGGATGATCCAGATTTGACTCAAGCACTAGACACTTTCTAGATGTGTTTGAAGCAGTCTACTATAGTAGACTGAATAAGAGAATAAGGTGATCTGGGTTCTAGTCCTGACTCTGCCATCAACCAGTTGTGTGACTTTGTGCAAATTAATTCACCAGGATTCAATGTAAAATACTTTCTCAGGAGTCTTACAAAAGACCTTAGGTTTAGATGACATTTAAGCAGCAACCTCCTAAGAGAGGATTAAAGAAATAATTACTGCCACTTGTTTATTTCTGTCAAGCCAATACTTGTGAATACCCTGTGCTTAGATTTCTTTTGTGTGTAGGAAATAAATAACTGTCCCATACCTGGTTCATCTTATGCCTTGGGCATCTTTCTGTTACTCTCTTTTGGGAGAGTCCCTAGACATGATCCAACACCTGATGTTGTTCAAAGAGGACTGATGACACTGAAGGATATTTTGACTTGGATTTGAGTTAGGTAGGATTGGACAAAGTCAGCCTCATTCCATCTCTTAAAAAAAATTTTTTTGATGATTTTTGACAACTGTTTTCTGATATTTTGTGATTCAAATTCTTCCTCCCTCCTCTCCACCCCACTCAAAGATGGTAAATAGTTTGATATACATTAGATCATTGTTTTCATACAATACACATTTCCATATTCCTCATGCCATGAAAGAAGTTTCATATTATACATACAATAAGAAACTCATGAAGGAAATAAAATAAAAGATGGAATGCTTTGATCTGCAATCAGCCTCCAACAGTTTCTTCTTTGACTGTGGAGAGCATTTTTTCATCATGAATCTCTTGGACTTATCTTGGAATTTTGCTACACTGATAATAGTTTAGTCCTTCATAGTTGATCATTGTACAATGTTTCTGTTTCTGTAGACACTATTCTTCTGGTTCTTCTCACTTCACTTTGCATCAGTTTATATATCTTTGCAGGTTTTCCTGAACTCATCTTGTTCATCGTTTCTTATGGCACAATAGTATTCAATTACCATCATATACCATAACTTATTCAGCAATTGATGAACAACCCTTCAGTTTCCTCATTTGCCACTACAAAAAGAGCTGCAAAACATATTTTTGTAAAAGTAGGTCCTTTCCCCCTATCTCTATTATCTTTGCAATACAGACCCAATAGTGGTATTGCTGGGTCAAAGGGTACCCATGGTTTTATGGCCCTTTGGGAATGCTTCCATATTTGCTCTCCAGAATGATTGGCTCAGGTCAAAACTTCATCAACAGTGTATTAGTGTCCCAAATTCCCTACATCCCCTCCAACATTTATAATTTTCCTTTTTGGCCATATTAGTCAATCTGATAGATGTGAAGTATCACTCTCTTGCAGAGTCATTAAAGTCCAGTGGGAAGACAAAAGTCAGGACAAGTAGTCCTGCTTAGGATGCAGCATATGATCTTAGTGTCTTCCATGTCTAACTAAGCCCTAAGCACTCCACAGAGACTTTGGGCATCTTCATGGCTGTGGAACAAGTTGTGGTCATCTGCCCTTTGGCTAAGGGAAGTCTTCACATGCTTGGATAGACATCCCCCTAACTCATTGTTAGATTTGGGGCCTCTTGGTTTCCTTCAATATGATTTAGCTGGTCTACCCAGTCAGTTTTGCCAGAGTGTGGCCTCTGTGCTATAGGTTCTTGGAGCCACAGGTGAGAGTTGGGTGGAAGGTGGACTTCAAAGGACTTGAATACGCTTTAGCAAGTTCTCATGCCAGAGGAGATGTCCTCTGGGAATACCCCTCCACCTCCTAAACTTTAAGTAAATCTTCCCCAGGGGACTGGGATGGAGCTTTAATGAGACAAAGACTATGAGGCATGGGACCTGAACACTCTTCATTAATTCCTGCTTTGGACTGAACCTGGTCAGAACTAAGAGAGGGTCCCAGCGGCGGTTCTCATTGTTAGATAAAAATATGAATATTGGAAAGGATAATGTTAGGGAAGCATTGGAGTGAAATGGAAAGAATTTTGGATTTAGAGACACAAATACTTGTTCAAACTCTGCCTCTGACACTTACTAACTAGAAAATGAGGGACAAAGTCACTTGACCTCTTTGAGATTGCGTTACCTGAAAAATTAGGATGATAATGCTTAGAGTTCCTACCTCATAGGATTCATGTGAGAATCAAATGTATGAAAAGCATTTTGAAACTTTGAAGTATTATGTGCATGTCAAATATCATTTTTTAAACCTTTATCTTCCATCTTAGAATCAGTTCTAAGAGAGAAAAGCTTAAAGGGCTAGGCAATTGGGTTAAATGACTTGCTTGGCTTCGCACTGCAAGGAAGTATCTGCGGTCAAATTTGAACCCAGGTCCTCCTGACTCCAGGCCATATGCTCTATCCACTGTGCCACCTAGTTATCCTATGCCTTACTTTTCAAGGACCCAGAAGTATGTTGGAACAGAGACTCAATCTGGACCAATCATCTAGAAAGGCTAGGAATTCAGAATTCACACAAGAATCTTGTGTGCCAACATCAGCATGGTATAGTAATAGAGAGCTGATCTTTGAGTTAGAAGACCCACGTTTAAATGCTGTGTCTTCTACATACTGGCTATGTGATGCTGAGAAAGTAATTTAACTTCTCAGCATCCTAGACAACTCTGCAAGACTGACTATAAAGTATAGAAAGGTTTTTCCATCTGTATTGGTAGATAGAGTTTACTCAGCAGGAGTCCCCTAGATCAGTGAAATCACAGGTCTAGACCATACTAAAAAAGACCTTGCGTGCTAAGACAGTATTGTACTGACATTAGCTCCATCAACATTCTCAGGCTCTCATGGATTTCACGATTGGAAGATGGAGATGGAACACTAAGTCCCCTCCTACTCCAATTCTATATTACCTTTCCAAGGGCGCTCCAACACTGCTCCAACTTATTTGCGCCCCTATGTGGATGAAACAATTACAGAAAATTATGATTCTAATACCAATCCATCCTAATACTGCCAACCAGACTAAGGGGAGCATTCAACAGTCTCTACAAGGCCATTTGTATCTTCCTAATTAGACTACACATTCCTCAAGAGATTAGATTGTGATTTCTTTTTCTCCCCCTCCATAACTGCCTTACTGGCTAGTACTAGCTAGGGGGACTCAATACATGTAAACAGTCAATAACTCTTGTTGACTGACTACTACAAGCTAAATCTGGTGACATTCTAAGCTAAGTACAGCAGAAGGAAGGGGAATATTCATCATAATAGCTAATATTTATAGAGCACTTTAAGGTTTACCAAACAATTTACAAATATCTCATTTTATCCTCATACTAATCCTGGGAGATAAGTGCTAATCTTATTCTCATTTTCCAGATGAGGGAACTGAAACTTAGAAAGGTTAAATAGTTTTCCCAGACTCACACAGCAAGTGTCTGTGGCCAGATTTGAACTAATGTCTTCCTGAGCCAAGAGATAATACTTTGTCCTTTGCATCATCTAGCAGCCCTTAAAGAGTAGCAACAATTAATAGATTAAATCAGATTGGCAAAGATGACCGCAAAAGGAATATAGCAATAATTAGAGGGGTTGTGTGAAAAGAGGCACATTTAAATCACTTTTGGTGGAATTGAGAATTGATCTAGCACTTCTGGAAAGAATCTGAAATGTGCACCAAAAGTCATTCGACTGTTTACAGCCTTTGAAACAGCAATGCCATTCCTAGGTCAAAGCAATCAGACAGCAGAAAAGGTCATATATAGAAATATACGTAAATAGTTATAGAAGCTCTGTTTGTAGTGGCAAAGAACTGGAAACTACGTAGGTGTCCATCCATTAGGGCATGACTGAATAAATGATGGTATGTTGGTTTAATATGGAATATTACTGTGAAAGGAATCATTTTTGAGAAACCTAGGAAGACTTGTATGAACTAGGACAGAATGAAGCAACCAGAATGAGAAAACAATTTATATGATGCCATCATTAAAACAAGCACCTTTGAAAGGCTTAAGAACTCCTATCAATGCAATGTCTAACTCACAGTACTAGAAGAACTTGTGTTGCCACCTCTTGGATCAGAGGAAATGGAGATAGAGGAGATGCAAGTAGATACAGAAGAAGATTCAAGATGCAGAATAAGACATGAATTTTGGGAAATTGATGATGGGGGAATTTGTTATGTTCAATTCGGTTCTTTTTACATGAGTCTTTTCTTTTTTCATGGAGGGGAATGAAGTAACGATTGTGTGGGTAAAAACAAAAAAAGAAGGGGAAAAGGGTCATCAAAGGAATTTTTAAATGTTCAGATGAGAACAGATGGCCAAAAAAGAATCTCAAATAAGGAAAACTGTTTTGAAAATTATGTTGAATTTATTACATACATTAAAAGAAAAGTAATAAGTATATAATAAGGATTCACAGTTTCATGTATAACCTCCTTCAGCACTTCTATGTCTATGACTTTATTTGTTGTTTCTTTGTTTAAACCCTTATTTACTATCTATCTTAGAATCAATATTGGTTCCAAAGCAGAAGAGTGGTGAGGGCTAGGCAATAGGGGTTAAGTGACTTGCCCATAGTCACACAGGTATGAAATGTCTCAGGCTAGGTTTGAACCCAAGACCTCCCCATCTCTAGGCCTGACTCCCTATCCATCGAGCCACCTCATCGTCCTGTTATTGGGTGATTATTAAGTTTAGACTAAGACTAGAACAAGTTATCTTTTAAAATACCAAACAATTAACGGGCGAGTGTCCATCACTAACTCCACCTTCAGATTCAGCTAGCTAATCCTAAATCCTGAGAATGTCACAGCATTTTAGGATTCATTGGAGTTGCCAGGGCAAGATGACATAGCCGTCACTTTCAAGTTGTTTTGTGGAATACTGGAAAGGTGTCACTTCTTATTTGTTTGTAGAGATATTTCCTTTACATGGGAACCTCTCCACCGAGTTCAGGGTCCATTTCAAGAGGTTTGATATCCCCTTCCATAACAAGATGACTTCATTTCTTTCAAAGTTCATCCTTTTCTTCCCTCCCTCGTCTCTACCAGGTTGATTTAATGCCAACCCACCAACGACTGACTCAATCAAGTGCCTGCCATGTGCAGGCACTGTGTTAGGAACTAGTGAAACAAAGATTTCCAAAGCTTCCTTTCTAGCTTTTGTCCTTCTACCTTCCCAATTTCACTGCTAGAGTTCAAGAAGCAAAATTAGTTCAGATTCCAGTGGGCATTTGGGTCATAATATCTTTTCAAACACGCTCTCAGATACACTTAAATCCAATACCAATTGCAAAGATAGCAGTTTGGGGAAATGATGACCATAGTCTGCAATCTCTCAGGGGGGTGGAGGCAGGAACAGCCTGACTTCCTTGTTCTTCATTTAGTTCTTCATTAAAGGAATGGCTCAAATAAAGAAATAAATGGTATACAGGAAAGTGGATCATAGTTCTTCCCCTCTCCCCCACCAAAACAAGCAAGCAAGCAAACAAAATCAAAGGAGAAGTCTCCAAAGCTGTCTAACTATCAGCCTCTTTCCCATAGCTCTGATAGACATTGACTAGCTCTGGGAAGTTTGTCACTTGCCTGGAATGCTCTTCTGCTTTTGACCTCTGCCATTCTCTACTGACCATTGAGGACAAAGCCTCTTGTTCTATTTTGCTTGCTTAGATTAGCTTCTGCTTTTTACTCACCAGCTCTTTTTTTAAGATAAGGGGACTGAGGGTCCTTTGCCTTTAGGTGAAGTCTAAAATTCCCCTTAGAGTTTAGAGAACAACGAGGAAAGGGGGACCAGTGAGAGCAAGTAGTCTGCCCTGCCTCTTGCTTTGTCTCCTTGCTCTTTGGATGGAGCTCCAAAAAGTGAGCCACACAAAGAAGAATAGGAAAAGAATATTTTGTGAGAAATTGCATTGCTATTATGTAGTTTTAAAAAATGTTTACATTAAATTTAACATTATGGTAACAAAATCCTCCTCTTAGTATATGACCCTTCATAAAAGATTTTAAAAACCTCCCAAAAATGAATTTATATTTTATCTTACAGGCAATAGGAAGTCATTAGAGTTTCTTATTGATAGAAAGTGATTTATATGCCATAAAAAAATGGCGCAGCTAGGTGGCTCAGTGAATAAAGCTTTGTGCTTGAAAGCAGGAAATCTTATCTTCATGAGTTCAAATCCAGTCTCAGATATTTCCTTGCTGTGTGACCCTGGACAAGTCACTTAACCCTGTTTGCCTAAGTTTTCTCATCTGTAAAATGAGCAGGAGAAGGAAATGGCCAACAACGACAGTATCTCTGACAAGAAAACCCTAAATGGGGTCACAAAGAGTAAGACATGATTTAAACACCTGAACCACAACAAATTAACACCACACTAAAGCCTCCAGCTCCTATATCAAGCCTTCTCGGACTCCCTGAGTTTATAGTAACTCAACCCATCAAGTATTTTGTCTGTGTCGATACGTTTTCTTGGCATAGCATCTGAAGGGAGCTCCCCTAACTTGTGAAGAGGCTGCATTCTCAAAGTGCTTTTGTCAATGAATTCTGTTCCCCTTGGACTACATTTTCTGCCATGGGAATGATGCTGCATGTGGTGATTAGGTTCCCAATCTGGCTTGCAAGTGTCTATTCAACGCAATAGTATTCCATCACATCTTTATACCACAACTTGTTTCTCCATCTCCTCAATAGATGAACATCCCTGTAGTTTTAGACTGCCTGTGATGCTTCATCAGGCAAGGAGATAACTCTGGGTTCCTTTCAGACAAGTTAGAAAAGCTTCCAGTATAGACCCAGCAGAAGATTGTTTTACAAAAGACAGCTTCAATATGCTTGGAAACGTTTATCATGGAAAGAAGGCTGGTCAGTTGACCTCCAGGTGTTGACTTTTTTTTTTAGCTCAGTTTTTTTCAGTTATTAAACCATCTCCTTTGGAGTGGGAGAGGAAGGACATTGAAAATCTGTGTTGGAGAGAGTGTTCACATGGAGGAAATCAGAGGTCCTTGAAGTAAGTGAAATATATAAATTGATCTGTACAATAAGTCTTGAAATTTGAAGGCTGTCTCAGGAAAGATTAGCTATGTATTGAGGCGAGGAGCAGATTTATTGGCACCCAGGCTTGACCAAGAAGTGGTCAATGAATTACTATCTTGGAGATGAATGGTGTGGTGTGCACTCCTTCTCTCTCTTAGTTCTTGCATTCTATTTTGTTTGACAAAAATAAGATTACTGATTTATGTATGTACCCAAATGGTCATCCAGTTAAAGAGAGGAACCTCTTACCACTGTCTTAGAGTTATAACTTATACCTTTTAAGGGATTGACATGGGAGCAAGCAGTTTGATAAGGTGGGAATCTTGCAGATTGACCAATACTACTATGACATGATGTAGAACAACTGATGCCACCTTGATGGACATATTCCTCTATTATAAAAAGGTAGTAACAAAGGGGGATTGGACCACTGAACTCTGACCTTTGGCCTGAATTCAGCATCCTTCCAAGTGGACAAGCCTTTTATGTAACTGAGTCAGGACTTTGGAGAGGGCTACGTGATTAATGGGGGTTGAATACCTGTATATCCTTTTTCTACTATCTTCATTATCTAATTTGGCTTTGAGGCAAGTGTGCCAAAGAGTTCCTTTTCCCAAACAAGAAAAATTTGATCACCTAGACCAATACTCCTAAAAGCTGTAGCATGCATAGAGGCCACACCTATAAAAACCACTTTGGAGGAGGGGTTAACCCAGGTTGAAGCTTAAAATTTATTAGCAATCTAGGGTGATGTCTACCCCAAGTATGTCAAGACTTCTTTCAGCAGAATGGGCAGATAAAAATAATGTATTCCAACAGCCATGAAAACAGCTGAAGCAAGTATTGTAGAACAATTAGACCTCAATAAGATATCAAAGACACCAAGGTCATCCACTGCCTCCAGGGCCATTGCCAGTTGTCCTGACATTTGCCTTGTCATTCTTGCCAGTGATTCTGGAAGTGATGATGGTTTTTCATTTCACCTCACTAAAATCCAATTCACTCGCAAGTCAAGACATCACTTATCACTGGTCTTCTTTGAAAATTAAGTATGTGAGATGAATTGTGGGAAGATATTAGAGTAGGGTGTGAGACTTTCTCACCCTCTCAATTACACACACACACATAACTCCAAAGAATCAAAGCTAAAAGTGGCAAAAACAACTGGGAGCAGGGAGTGAAGCTGAACAGTTAGGGAGGAAAGTTTCTGACCCCCTTAGAGAGCAGAGTCAAATCAACAAGGTAACCCTTGGAGGCAGGGTTAGCAGCCTCACCAAAGCAAACAGTAGAATCAACAAAATAACCCCAGAAGTTAGGATTAGCAACACCACCTAGTTTGACTGCACCTTGGAGAGCTACCACCAGAATCAGCAAGCAAGGGCTCTGGGAACAGCTGTGTCTGCTGCAGCCTCTATTCTTAAGACCTCCACTGGCCCACAACACGAGATTGAAGGAGTGGTCACCCTGGAGAGTGTGAGTAGCGGGCCCTGAGAACAAGAGCTCAGGTATCATGGCTACCTAGAAAATAAAGGACTTTGGAAGCTCAAGGCATGTGGAAATAGATAACAAAATAATAATAATGAGGGACTTTAATTTTCCCCTCTCAGAACTAGAAAAATCTAACTAAAGATAAATAAGAAAGAAGCTAAGGAGATGAATGGAACCTTTGATAATTTAAATATGACAGATATTTGAGGAGCCTACATACACCTACATGAAGTTAGAAGTGGATCAAAGCCCTAGTATACACATAATCCAAACATAGTTTCTGGTGGGACAACAAAGGTTTAGAGAGAATATATATTCTGCAAAAGTCTTACTTTAAAACTCATCATACTATGGAGGTAATTATGCATTGCTGAGAGATTATGATACTGGGACATTGAGTATGGCAAAACTGAAAGACTTGGTTTTGGAAAAAACTATGGCCCTGGTAACAAATTGTGTCTGCTGCCTAAAGACCAATCTAGCTAAATACAGTTCTGGTAATGCATGTTAACAGAGAACTAGAAGGACTAAGATGACCAAATAAATGCTGATAGGAACATGGAGAAACAGGACTAATATTACATTGCTAGAGCCTCTGTGAATTTTTTTTTAGAAAACAAGTTGGAAATATATAACAAGAACTGTAAAGCTGCTCATGCTTATTGACTTAGGGAACCCATTACTAGGATTAGGCCCTAAGGTATTATTGAGCAGGTAAAAAGCTGTGTGTACTTGAAAATATTTATGGAAGCTTTGTTTGTAATGACAAAAATTTTAGAAATAACCCAAATACAATAATTGGGAGAAATGGCTAAATAGACTGCCATACTTGACTGTAATGGATTGTATTATGTAATTGGAAATGACAAATTTTGTAAATATAAAGAAAATAAGGGAAATATATGAAGAGACGAAAAGAGAATAAGAATAATAAATACTATGATTACATTTTAAAAATAGCCACAAAATCAAGAGAAAAAAGTATCAAAGTAAAACAAATCCAAAGGGAACTCAAAATAGAAGGTTTATATAAACACACATAAATAATTTATATATTTGTAAACAAATTGTATACAATGTGGAGTTTGTGTTGTAGTACATAAATGATTTGTGGTGGTAGTGGTTATTAAGTAATAAATAAATAAGGAGGAGGAAGAAAACAAAGGATATACTAGAAGAAGCTAGACGCTATTTTAATATTTCCCCCTCCCCATGGGAACAATAAATTCAGGGTTTCAGTTTAAGATTCCGGGAACAGCTCTCTCTTTCCTTTTGCAATGGGGATATATAATCTCTAGATCCAGTGGTGGGGAGAGAAAGAAAAAGAGTCAAGAGAGAACCAAGGGTCCTGGGATTCCTGGAAGCTTAAATTGTAGAAGTTAGGGTCCGAGGATCATCTATGTAAGGAGGATTCAATAATAGTGATTGCAGGGGTGATAACATTTGAATGGGGCAGGGATAGGGACCGTCACAAAAGAGGGTGACACCATTCAAATATATACAATTAAACAATGTATTGCTTTGATGTGACTGAATTGCACTGAACCTTTCACAAGTACAGATCTTTTCCTTCAACTTTCTTTTTTTTAAATTTTAGTGATGCTTTTTTGTTTTTTATATCACAGTAATTTTGCAATCCCCACACTCCATCCTCCTTTGTATCAAAGAAAAACAGTTAAGCAAAATAAATCAACACAGTAAGCACATTGGATGACACATACAACATTATGTAACTGTGCAGTCTCCCCCTCTGTATTAAGTGGAGGGAAGTGTGTTTTATCATTTGTCCTCTGGAAGAAAGATTTGATCTTTGATCACTGCATTTGATCTGATTTCAGGTATCTTTCACTTTTTCTTTTTTAGCTGTCAGAACCATTATAATAGTTATAGTAGTTCTGCTATATTTAGTCTGCATCCGTTCAAATCTACCCAAATATCTCCAGCTTCCTCATCCTTATTTATTTTGTGCCTTATACATCTATTGAAACTTTTCTTATGGCAAAGCAGAATTGCAGTGCCTCAAAAGAAACATGACATGAAAATTTAGAGATGTTTCCACTCAATATGAAGTTCATAAGGGTTGTTTGTGCCTTCCCTGTGATAGAATATTCTGAGCTTGTATTGGTCTGAGCAGCCACGGTCAGACACATTGTACATTGATCCTAATGTAGTGGTGATGTTTCGGTCCTCTTTG
Source organism: Monodelphis domestica (assembly GCF_027887165.1). Taxonomy (NCBI): domain Eukaryota; kingdom Metazoa; phylum Chordata; class Mammalia; order Didelphimorphia; family Didelphidae; genus Monodelphis; species Monodelphis domestica. The sequence continues at coordinate 181,569,209 of NC_077234.1, read as the reverse complement.
AAGATGAAGGACAATAAGCAGCCTGGCACAGTAATATTCCATTTCATCCATTTGCCACATTATTCCCCATTTAATGGGTTCCCACTTTAATTCCAGGTTTCTGCTAACACAAATGTGCTGCTACAAATATTTTAATACACATGATAGCTTTTTTCTTTGATATTTTTGGGATAAATGCCCAATAATGGGGATCATTGAATAAAAGGTTGAACAGTTTAGTAACTTTTTTTGGTCAAATTCCATATTGTTTTCCAGAAGGACTGAATAAACATTCACTTCCTAAAGTGTGTCTTCACATGGCCCCTCAAACATTGACTATTTCCATCTTTTCACATCTTTGCAAGAGGGAAGTAAAATCTCAGAATTTATTTAATTCACAATTTTTATTATTCTGATTTGTCCAACTTACTTTTCCAATGTGTCTTATGCTGCTTCATTGAAGATAGAGATCATGTCTTATTCATTTCTGTTCCACTCCCCAGCCCCCATCAAGTGGTTAGCACACTGTCACCCTTAGAATGGTCACTCAATATACATTTGTTGATTGATAGATTGCTTGTGCCTATGGTCAAATGAATTCTCCTTGGGCAATTTATGCCTGTCAGAAGATTAAATTTGGCCCATGGTAGCTGGATTTGCTTAGTTTTGCTTTGGAAGAAATAGAGCTGTCTGGCACTGAAGGTTTTGACAAATTACGGAGCTTTCATGGTATGCTGCCAAATATTCACAGAGAAGGAATAACATTTATGAGTTTAACTTGAATGCCTCTTAATATCACCTCCTCTCCACTAAGAAAGTCCAGGAAGGTCAGAATGGGAAGGACACTATGCAGTTTGTTAAGAAAAGCCAAATGCTAACCACTGAGAAGGACAGAATTCCATCAAGCTTTTTCTAAGGTTGAAGATAAAGTCATGACTCAAGTTAGGGTTGCACTAGAATAAAAGGATGCAGGAAAATGAAAGAAACTGTTTTGGAGTACAGCACTGCATCCTGCTCCTATAGCTGAAAAGAAACCAATAAATAAATAAATGGGGAACCAAGGGGAGAGCTGTAAAGAAGCATTAAGCTCAATTATGTGAGTCTCGAACTCCCTAAGATATAATACAATTTGTTCCTTTAAAATGGAGATAATTATTTTCGTACTTCAACCTTCATGAGATTGTTGGGCAAAAGTTTTCTCAATTTTACAGTGTGATATGCAATAATGATAACAGTGACATATTATTGTGCAGATCAAATGAGATGATGAATGTAATGAGCTTAGCAAAACTTAAAAGGCTATAGAAATGGCAGAGATGGTTATTAGTTTGTCCATGTTTGTGATTTCATTAGGTAGAGAACTCCCTCTATCAGAGCAGATCAGCAATTCTTTTACAATTAAGTCAGTTTAGAGAGTTGTCCGGAATCCTTAGAAGCTATATATATGACACTGCATTGGGTCAGATGAACCGTATGTGCCAGAAGCTATGAACGACAACCCCAAGAATCTCAACAACAGGCTGGGCATAGACTCCTCAGGCTCAACGTCTACCAGGATTATGTCTAGCCAATTTAACTATGTCATAATTTTGGCTTTAATGTTCCCAACATCCCATTGAACCTTTGTCCAGCCTCCAACATTGCCTGATATAATTCAGATTTGACATGTCCTCCTCTTTCTTTAATTATAGCAATCATCACACTCCTTTGTTATCCCCTTCAAAATAAAAATGTCTGTACTATAGAAATTGTAAAGAACATCCATGGTATATGGAGTACTTTTGTACTATAAGGAATGACAAGCAGGATGATTTCAGAAAAACCTGGAAAGACTTACATGAACTGATGCAAAGTTAAGTGAGTAGAACCAGAACATTGTACACAATAATAGCAATTATTGCTCAACTATGAATGATGGTTATTTTCAGCAATAAAATGATTCAAGACAATTCCAAATAGCTCATGATAAAAAAATGTTATCTACCTCCAGAGAAAGAACTGAGAATATGAATACAAGCTAAAACATACTATTTTTCACTTTACTGTTTCATGGGCTTTTTTGTCTGTGTTTTCTTTTACAATGTGACTAATATGGAAATATATTTTGCATGATCATATATGTATAACCTATATCAAATTGCTTACCATTTCAGGAAGGAGAATGGGGAAGGGGGGAATTTTAAACACATAAAATTTTCTTAATAAATGTTAAAAATATCTTTTTCTTCATCATCATTTACTTTATTATTTTTGATAGTATGTACTGATAAGTACAAGTTATACCTCCTTATGGGAATTTTCTCCATAAATGTGTTCTCTCCTATAAAATCAAACATTTATTTTTTTTAAAGAACATCCAAAATTTGAGTTCTCACTATGAAGCTGTCATCCTGACACAATCTCATTTTTAGGGACTTCTGAGAGATGCTTTGGCAGATTTTTAACCTGCTTTAATACGAAGGCCATCTTCATGATGTCATCCTCAGTTTCTACTTTCACTGCAGAGATGTCTACTTGACCATAGGGTTGTTGGCACCATACATAAGACAAGAAATGATGATCTAAGAATAAGCCAAGAAGGATCTGACAGATCAGCATTAATATGAGTACAAAAACCAAAACCCTTAATCTTAATGTGCACCCTAGACAGTGCCCTATTGGACAGAGGATTGACTAGACTCAGGAGTCACCTGTAACACATATTAGCTCTGTCATTTAGCAAGTATCCCCCAAGCAACCATAAATTCCTGATTTTCATAAATGGAAGGAGTCTCCACAGTAGGGAATTCTCTACACAGACTGTAGAGGAGTGTAGGAGGTATTGGTAGAGTGAATGCCAGAGGGGATAAATTTCTCATGTGGAGCTTTAACACATTGTAAGCTAAAGTGAAAGGGAGCATTATACACTGGGAAAACTCAGGACTTGAAGAAATATCCGATTTCAAGTCCTGTTCTTCTCATGCTGACCTTGGGCAAGTCACTAAATCCTTGTGCCTCAGTTTCCTTATCTCTAAACTAGTGATGAAAATGTCTATACTGTCCACTTCACAGGGTAGTGGTGAGGGAAGCACTATTAATATTTATTACTATTATTCAGACAACTTGGTTCGAAGCTTAGTTCTACCATATCTGAGTGACATTGGAGAAGTCTCACTCTCTAGAACTCTAATTTCCTCACCAAGGTGGTGAGGCTAGATGATTTCTTACTTCTTATGTGTGTCTGAGAAAGCTCCAGAGTAAGAAGTAAATACACAATGATTCATTTTGTTTTCCTACTCCTGGTCAAATGCATGTGATCAAAGATTAGCGACTAGGAAAATGGAAAGCAATCAAGTCTGAGCCATGTTTAACTGGAAGATGCACCCACCCACCATCAAACTCCAAGGATCATGGCTTTTCCAGATAAAACCTGAGGAATAAGGTAGAAGGGGAGAACATTAGAGGCAGACAACCGATCTAGTCAGTTCTCTGATAGTTTGGACTGCTTGGAGGTCAGTCACCCAATTCCAGGGAATTCTTCTTCTTTTTTTTTTTTTTTAGTGTAACTTAGGTGGAAACTTAAATTCTCATCAGGACAGGGGAACTCTCTTTGTCTTAGCTAATTCAAGTTTTGGAGAACACTCAGTCACCTTCCCATTTTGGAGTAGAGAGTGGAAAGAGGAGAGGGAGGGAGAATAGAATCCTGCCAGGCTTTTCTAGACAATAACAAAAGGACTTGAGGTGGGTTGTATTGTCTTATTCTCACCTTGCTCCTTTGTTCAAATAATGCCTGGAGCCTGAGGAAAGAGAAGGTGAGAAAGTCTGCTGGCTTCTTGCCCTTTCATTTGGAGTTACACTTCAGATTTTGCTTTTTCTGCAAATAGTTATGGGGAAAATACTTTCCTTATTATTTATCAATGTTGTTAGAACCTAACTTCATGTTGACTAGAAATTGTCCCAACCCAAAGCTTATCATAGAGCTCAGGCTGACCTCAGCATTGCTCCAGGGAAGTCAGAGATTCAGATGTTGCTAGGAATGCTGGGGTCTATCTAAAACATTTGTGTTTTGGTTCTACTCATCCAAGTCTTGTTTTAGATTCCCCAATAACTTGATTTGGGGCTTGGCATCAATTTTATTGAATGTTTACACTTACCCACTAATAATATACATCTCAAGAAAATTGTCTAAGTGAAGCAGTTTGGGTTCTGGTACCCTTATAATGGTATAACATAAACTTCTCAGAGTCTAAGGGAGGGACCCACACTTTTTTTTTGCTCTCTTCTTTGCCAAACTGACAATAAATTTCTTCCTAAAAAACTTTAGGCTTTAGGTTTGCTTGCAACTGGCACAGTTTATAAGGAATGTAAATTCCATTTGGTGGAGGGGATGTGCAAAATAAATAATTTAATTTTTAAATTATACTTGAAATTTTGGGGAATACATTCCCTTCTTTTGAGGAGTTCTTTAACTTATTTGTGCCATGAACTCCTTTGACTTTCTGGTGGAGTTTAAGGACTTCTTAGCATAAAGATTTTAAATGCACAAACCAAAATGCAAACAAAGGAAACCAATCACATCAAAATCATTATCAAAATATTAAACATAAATTCACATACTCTCCTCCCCTCCAGCTAAAACCCCCTGTTTCTATGAGTTCCATACTTTGAACATCCTTGATTTCATTCCTCCATCTATCTATGTCCTTGATCTTGGACTCCAAGACTTGACAAGTCTTGATAGGTTGCCCTGCGCCAAGAGACCTGGGGACCAGCCTTCTGGTGACTAACGTCTCTGAAGAATTTGGCTAATCTGACCTTTTTTTGCTAGATATACTGATTGTTGGCAGGCCCCCACTCAGAAGCTTCTCCGGCTTCCTAAGATTTGCCATGTCTTACATCCTACTGGTGTCCATAGGACCTGTGTGAAGCTCAGGGGACCTCCCCAAGCTGGTAAGGAAGCAGAAGAGGAGTCTGGTGGAGGAACAATAAGGGACATCGGATAGACTCTCAAATGTAGAGAAGGAGAAGGCAGCTTGGCAGAGTGGAGGTTTGCTCCATGGTATTTCAGTAAAGTAAGAAAATGATGATTCATTCATTTTACAAATATTTGTTGAATGTGTTTAGGTGCTATGGGAAATAAAAAGAAGAAGAGATGTATCCTTATCTTTGGAGAGCTTCTAAGACTCCTAACCTAGCAGAGGAGCCTCCAAGCATATGAACAAAACATGGTAGATAGCATAGGAGAAATACAAATGTCTGTGGGGGTTAGAAGAGGAAGAGGACCACATTTGGTTTTAGGGGGAATTAAAACTCCATGGAACAAGAGGGATGGGTAGGAATTTGACACATGGGGATGATAGGATAATAGATTTAGATCTGGAAAGGACCTTAGGGAAGGAGAAAGGAATGAACATTTATATGGCACCTACTATGTGCCAGGTGTTATGTTAAATGAACACCTTATGAATATCATGTCGTTTGATCTTCTCAACAAACCTTCAAAGTTGGTGCTATTATTATCCCCATTTATAGTGGAGGAAGTTGAGGCAACGGGTTCCTATTTGAACTCAAGCCTTCCTGATTCCCAAAGAAAACATAGCTAGTAAGGGGCAGAGTAGAGATTTAAATGTAGGTCCTTTAACTCCAAATCCAGTAGTCATTCTACTGTACCTCCCTCAATGCCTCAGTGCCAATATAGTACCATTCTCTTCATCCTTTCTAGATCTGTGGACAAAGAACAAAATCAGTGGGAGACACTCCAAGAGATGCAAAGCCCACTCACTCAAAGAACGGAAGAGTGGAGAACAGTGGCCTCAGAGCCACTGCTTATTATTATACCATCAAATGTGCCCTGCAGCTTTCTCAAACAGGACCCACTTCAGTGACAGGGGAAAGAAAACGTGGAGAGCACATGGGGGCACTGTCATCTCAAAGATAACGCCTCCGAGACAGCTTTTCAGGATGGGATGGGATGGGATGGGAGCTAACCGCTATTGTAGAGCTCCAACTGCCTTTGTTAGTAATGACAGCAGTAAGAAATGAATTGTGGTGAGCTGCCTCCATTTAAAGCTCTTCATCCTCAGAGAGAGCTTTGTTTTCCACTCATTTTAATTTGGAATGAGGTGCTGAGTGGCCCTCATGTTTGTTCAGTGAATTGGCTTGTAACATAAATACATTTATGAAATTGGTAACAAGCTATCAAACCAGCTCCCTCTCCTCATGTAGCCCCTTTATGGTAATAACCAGGAAGAAGAAAACTTGAACTTTTTACAGTAGCAAAGAGCTGGAAACAAAGTAGATGCTCACAGGCAAGTTGGGCTACGTGTGTGGAGGTAATGAAATTTTACTGCACCGCCAAAAAGGAGCATTGGAGGAATTCTAAGAAACTTGAGAAAATGTATATGGACTTAGGCAGAGTGAAGTAAGCAGAAGGGGGGGAGGGGGGGACACACACACAACAACTCTAAGAACAGAAAGGGGGAAAGCAAATAAATGAAACTGAATGGATACCATTGCAATGGCAAAGCTTAGCCCTAGAAGAGAGAAGAAAAGCCACATTTTTGCTTTTATGAGAGAGGTGGGGGACTATGGGGTAGAATGTGGTATACACTGTGTGCAGATATAATCAATATGTCCCTTGGTTTTGTTTGTATTCTTTACTTTTATGTATTTAAAAATGTCTTTTGGTTTTGCTATAAAAATACAGTTAAGCTTTATTATGAGGGAAGAACCATTGAATGGGAAGAAGGCGATAGTCAAAAATGAATGTGATATAAGAATACATAATTTTAGGAGTCTCTGATCAATTTAATGAGTAATCAACTTGATAAATTACTGATAATTTAAGCTACCTGTTAGATGTTTGGGAATCAAAATTTAGAAGTACAGACTCTCAAAATAAGCCATGTTTCCCTTCATGATTTATAAAAATGAGCTGGTCATGTGGTATGCACAATGGACCTTCATAAGGGAGAGGTTCGTCTTCTCCCTCCCACACCCTCAAGACAGTGAATGGTGAATTTCAGGAGAAGCAGATGGCACATTGTAAGTGCTTGCCAAGTGATCTAAAGATCTTGGCCCTAAACTTCCTTTCTCTTTCCTTTTATGAGCATAGGTCAGTAATTCACATTTTTAAAAATAATTTTTCCTTATCCAAGTAACCAGGGCATTGATGGAATTCCTGCAGAAGTACATAGCAGAGGAGCAGCTAGATGGCACAGTGGATAGAGAGACAGGCCTAGAGTCAGAAGGACTTGGGTTCAAATTTGACCTCAGATACTTCCTAGCTGGGTGATCCTGGGCAAATCATTTAATTCCCATTGCCTAACCCTCATTAATCTTCTCCCTTGGAAACAATTCATACTATTGATAAGATAGAAGAGAAGCATTAAAAAAGAAAAGAAAGGAAAAGAAAAGAAAAGAAAAGAAAAGAAAAGAAAAGAAAAGAAAAGAAAAGAAAAGAAAAGAAAAGAAAAGAAAAGAAATTAGGCAAAAGGGCAGAACCAGAAAAATGATGGATACAATAACAACATAGAAAAGGCAAACAACTTCAAAAAGTAAAAATTCTAATTAATGCAATGACCAATTATATTTTCAGAGGATCTATGATATAAGACCTTTTTAAGATACTTTATTTTTCTCCAGTTACCTGTAAAAATAATTTTAACATTTGCTTTTAAAATGTTTTAGTCCCAAATTCTCTCTCCTTCCTCCACCTCTTCCCCCTTGATTTTACATGTAAAAATTATTCCTTATTCATATTTTTTGTGGAAGAAAGCTCAAACAGAAAAAGTGAAGAAGGAAAAGAAAATATAATATGCTTTGGTCTGAATTCAGAGTTCATCAGTTCTTTCTCTGGAAGCAGCTGACATTTTTCATTATGAGTCCTTTGAGATAGTCTTGGATCATTGTTTTGCTGAGAATAAGTTCTTTGTGGTTGTACATCATATAATATTGATATTACTGTGTTCTCTTTACTTCACTCTGCATCAGTACATATAAGTCTTTCCAGGTTTTTCTTAAATATTCCTGCTTATCATTTCTTATGGTAGTATTCCATTACAATCATATTCCACAACTTAGTTATTCCCTAACTACTGGGTATCTTCTCACTTTCCTCTTTTTTTGTCACCATAAAAAAGTTGACACAGATATTTTTATAATACATATATAGGTCCTTTTCCTTTTTCCTTTTCATCTTTGTGATATAGACCTTGTAATGCTATTGCTGGATCAAAGGGTATATACAATTTTATAGTTTTGGGGGACACAAATTCAAATTCAAATTGCTCTCCAGAATTGTAGAATCATCTCACAACTCCCCAACAGCAAATTAGTGTCTCAATTTACCCACATTCCTTCCAACTTTTGTTATTTTTCTTTTTCTGAAAAAAAAATAGCCAATCTGGTAGATGTAATGTGATACCTCAGAGTTGTTATAATTTGCATTTCTCTAATCAATAGTGATCAAGAGCTTTTTTCATATGACTTATAGATAGATTTAATTACTTTGAAAAGAGGTGTTCACATCCTTTGACCATTTATAACTTGGGGAATTATTTTTATTTTCTCTATGTCTTTGAGAAATGAGACCTTTATTAGAGAGACTTATAAATTTTTTCCCACCATTTTGATTACTGTGCTTTCAGAGAGCTTTCAAGTAGATCAATAAATCAAGTAGATCAAGTAGATCAATAATTCTTAGATATCTCTCCTCGATCTATTTTCCAAGTTAGTTTTTCCAATAAGATATTTCACATTTACTTCTATTTTTTCATTGTTTTGGTCTTATTTTATTGTTTATTGATGTCTCATGGACTCAATAGTTATGACTCATCCAATTCTAAATTTTAAGATTTTTTTCTTCAGTGATCTTTTGTACCCCCTTTTCCATTTGGCCAATTCTCTTTTAAAGGAGTTCTTCTCTTATAATTGGCCTCTTCTGTTTTTTAAGGCATAATTTTTTTTTACCTTTTCCAAGCTATCTACTCTTTTCCCCCAATTTTCCTATCTCACACATTTCTTTTCTGAAATTTTCTTCTACTTCTCTTATTTGATTTCTAAAATTCTTTTTGAGCTCTTCCAGGAATATTTTTGGGCCAGATACCAATTTATATTTTTCTTTGAGGCTTTAAAAGCAGCAGCTTTAACTTTGTTGTCTTCTTCTGAGCCTGTCACCAAAATAATTTTCTATGTTGAGTTCCTTTTTTTGTTGTTTACTAATTTTCCAATCTTTTAACTTAACAAAAAAAAGCTATTACCAATAGGTTCCATTCCTGTGGTAAATGGGGCATTGTTTTCAAGCTTCAGTTTCTTCTGTGCAGCTTCCTTCAGAGTTAGCTCTGGGGTTCGATAAATTTTCAGCTTTTCTAAGGTTGTATGGTCTAAGGAGTAGTATGTTTAATACTCTTTAGGCCTGTGTTCTAGTCTCTTATCACAAACACTCTTTTTCACTCTGGAACTGTGACCAGAGTCCCCTGCTTCCATGAGGGCTATAAATGCTTGTATGTGATAATGCTTGTCTTTGCCCTGGAACAGTGACCCAGGACTGCAACCTGATTCTGTGTATTATGTAATTAGAATGTTACCCTAAAAACTACAATCCCCAGCAAAACTACAATTCCCAGCACCCTACTCACTTCCTGTCCTTATGTGCTGATGTAGACAGGATATAAATTGGGTATAGACCCATCTCTCATGCTCTTTTTCCTTCCTGTAATGGCTTTGGTGGAGTGGGAATTTTTGAGCAGGTAGAAAAACTTTGTCACATGGTTCTGTTTTGTCAGATAATAAACTTTATAAAAATAATACTTGAAGTATTGCATATTAATTTAAATCCTACATTTATGGCAACCACAGAAGTAGGGTTTAGAATCTTTAATTCTCTCTGAGTAGATTAGTTTGAAAAGAAACTACGTTTCTCCTGCCCCTCCTCCTCCGGGAAACTCTCTTTGGAGTTTTTCCCAGCATTGCCCATCCTGCCTGCTGCTGCCAATCCTGCCTCCCTACCTGGGTGGTTCCAGCTGTGCTCCTGCTCCTGCTGTTGCTGTTACTACTGCTGATTGCTGCTGACAAGCTGGGGCATCCTTGGAGCTGCTCTCCAAAAAGACTGGGAAAGTATAAATCCCTTTTCCCCTTCATTGGCTCAGTTTCAAAGATACCACATAAACAGTGAGCCACGAGTCTAGAATTTTGTATTAATTTTGGGATCAGGTTCCCAGGATAATTTTCTCAGATTATTTGGGATGTTACAACATGGTCCTCCAGAATTGTTCAGAGAGGATGTTTTTCTTTGACGGAATCTCTCCCAACACACAAACAAAAAGAAAAGGGAGAAGAATCTTATAGATATCAGTATTCTCACTTGAGAGAACACTTTTGATTCATTTTCAAGTATTCAACTTTGATTTTTCTGTTGCACAATTATTGCCAGAATTTTAAGTACAAGGAAAGTACTGTTGATCCTCTGATCCAGAACTACAAAGGTGCAAATATTTTATTGTTGCAAAACACTTGAGCATATGAGACTACGAGAACATGACAGTATTTGTTAATTTTCAGATGGCTCTTCTGGAGAGTGATGTCTGATTGCATGTAAAGGGAATCATAATGAATCTTTTATTATGGACCAGACAGCCTCAGTCACGCTGATGCATTTTCCATGTGAAATGGATGTTTGAGGTTGGGAAATGCAGAGATATGGCGCACTGACGCTCTCAGTTGCTGGATGTCCTGGCATCGAGCTACCAACCAGTTTCCTATGGAAGTGAGCACGAATAGATCCCTAAGATGCAGTATCAGTACGAGAGAAAGGAAGGACTTATCCTTCATCTCCAGAGATAGTAACTTTGCTAACTGTTGAAAAGACTGACAACTTCTGATAGTCCAGACTGTGAAAGGTGGCATGTTTGATTAGTGCACCTGTCATGTGAGCCATAGAATTCTACCTCATTAAACCAGGATCAGTGGAGTGAAAATTATTTTCTTAATAATTTGGTATCTACTAAGACTGTGACATTGATTTTGATATGCAGACAGGTAGATAGAAAGATCAGTTTGGGGTTTTTTTAGATGTATCACTGAATCAGTTTCTGTTGATGTTCACACTTGATTGTTATATCTAAGTTCTACAATCTGGTTTGGTTTTTCATCTCTGTATCAGGATATGATTATGCACCAGAGTATTTGTATTTGTTAATGCTGTAATGTTGTTACATTTTGATATTGCACTACTTATTGTTATGTTAAACAAAAAGGGGGAGATGTAGCAGTCCACCCCTAGCTATGGGCAAGGGAAACAGTATGTACAGAGTGGCTTAGAAGAGAGCATGCTCAGTCTTGCGCATGGCTAGGAAAGCCTCTGACCCTTGACCCCAGCTTCCCCCAGGTTAGGCGGGAAAACAGGTTTCTTTGTGCTCACCTGGCTAAGAGAAACCACACCTATACCTTGTCGTTAACCAATGATAATCATCCCTATGAATCGTGTATATTTGCATATCAAAGACATTAAAAGCAGCCACAGCAAGCTCCGCCCTCTCTCTTCCCTCTTTTCCTCTTGGATCTCAGCTCCCACTGATGTCTGTCCTTGCTGGAGCTTGGCCTCTGGCCAAGCTCCATCTTTAATTCCGTTCCTTCTCTATCTCTCTCACCTGGGACCTGGCCTTCGGCCAGGCATTTTCTTTCCTCTATCATCTCTCCGACCTGTATGGTATTAAATTTGGATCACTGGACGGGTACAAGCCTTCTGAGTAGTCCACTGATCGGAGTTTTGCTGTGGCTCATTGATAATAAGGCCTGCATTTCTGACTCATTCCTGCCACCTCATATCTCTAATTTGGCTCCGCCACCCCCCTCGTGGTATCCAGAACCTCTATCCTTCCTCTATCTTCCTACCTTAAAGCTTCTCTCGCCTCGGGAAGCTTTACCCTTACATTGCCAACAGCTAAGTGCTCATGCTGCTTGCCTTGGAAGCCCAGATGTGTTTCCCTTAGGTGATAATTAGCTTCCTAAAGGACTTTGACCCTATCCACATGGCAGGGGAAGTAGGCTGCTCCCTGGTGTTTTTACCCCTAGGGGGAGGGGAAGGAAGGTTACTCTTCCAAACAGGAAGTAGAATTGCAAGCATGGCCCACTCTTTGAAAGAGTGGTACATTACCTGTTTCAAACAGCTCCCAGTTTTAGGATGTCTTTTCTTCCTAGCACTCCTGGGTGCATTTGTCCTTGCAAGGAGAGATTCATGTCCCTACACCCCTTTGCCATTCTGGTCTGTCCAGTCTCTACAATACATTCAATATGAGATTCTTCCACACTCTGTTCAGTACAGGATTCTTCCTCACTATGGGAGATCCCAGAGGTGTGACCAAAAGGAACCTTGATGGATGATGATACTGAGGAGGGGAAGGAACCTAAAGAGACTGGAGGAGGATTTTAAGCCTTTTCAAGACTCCATTGTTTTATGGAAGTCTCTTTATCAGAATTGGAAAAAAGAACTCTTGTATTCAGTGCCTGCATCCTGTCACATATATTGTATTTTCTGATTGCTTGTTTTAAGATTCTATTTTGTTTGTTAAGTTCACATACTGGTTCTAATCTAATATATTCTGTTACACTGTCACTTTAAGTAACTGTGTTTTGACAATTAGCTATATGTGCTGTCATATTGTCTTTATTTGTACCTCCCCATATGACTGGACTGGAGAAGATATCATTATAAAAGTACCTTTGAGTTGTTGGTAACAAGAAGTAAGGGTCCATTTAATAGCTGAAATGAAGTGTTATAGCACTAATCCCCACCTCTGCATTTATAAAAATGTAATAGATGAGACATATAAAGACATGCCTTTTATGGCTGTTACAGTCGTACACCAAAGGAACTGGGAAGGTTTTCCTAGGGGTTGTGGTACCCCTGGATGGCTACCCAGAGGGAGCATTTCCCATGAAGCCTAGTAACTTCTGGATGTTTTTTAACTTCAGCTTAATCTAACTCCATCAGAATGATCTAGATTCTTGGTAACATTTTAGACTCAAAAGGCTGTCTTGAATTAACTGCTATACTACTGTTTTTCATAAAGCTGTTTTCTTAGTGAAAATTAATGTATCCCGAGTTGAGCTGTGTGTTTGTCAACACCCTCATTAGTGGGGATTGTATAATTGTCATAAAACTAAAAAATCTTTTAAGAAACATTTCAGGAAAAGGAACTCAATAAATCTTTGAATCTAGAAGATGAATTGTTTGATAAAGGCACCATGAAGATGCCTGAAGAAACCTCCACAGCATCAGAAGATCCGGAATGAACCATGGAGTATAATTGATTGAACTGTGAGGGGGAAGGGGTTGTAACACAATTATTTTGCATGGATACTCTTATGCCAAAGGGTACCACTAATTGGCTTTTTGTCAAAGTGCATAATAATCCTTGATTTTGTTCTCTTTTCCTTTTATCCCCAAATTAGTATAATTATCTGTAGGTTATGTTTACATGATCCATTGAGGAGTCTAGTCTCCCAAAGGATACCAAGGGGAGATTGTATAATTAGAATCTGTTACCCTAAAAACTATGGTCCCCAGCAAAACTATGATTCCCAGCACCCTACTCACTTCCTGTCATATGCTGACATAAACAGGATATAAATTGGGTGTAGCCCCATCTCTCAAGCTCTTTCCTCCCTGTGGCAGATTTGGTGGAGCGGACTTTTTGAACAAGTAGAAAAACTTAGTCATGTAGTGGATAATAAACTTTATAAAATATAATAATTGGAGTTATTGGACATTAATTTAAATCCTAAAGTATGGGTAATGCAACAGTCCCACACATAGAACCAGCAAAGGGACCCCTGTAATCTCCTTCTGACCAATTGTTCAAGTACCTTACTATTTGTGGCTGAGAGCTCCAGAAGCCTTTGCTGCTGACTCAGCCTTTCCAAAACCTATGAGGGCTTTCTGAGGTAGAACCTGCCTTGGTTTGTTTGTCTGTGCTCCATTTTTACCCTGGTGCAATAGACCTTTCATGCCAACCTTTTAAGTTATCTTGGACTGCAAAATTGTTTCACTTCTTCCTTTTGTGGGTTCTGTCTCTCTAGAATTTGTTTTTGTGGCATTAAAGCAAAGTTTTTTGGAGGCTAATTTTGTAGAGATCTGGGAGGTCAGTGTACCTTCTCTACCATCTCAGCACCATCCCCTTGATGTAACACCTGTCAGTATTAGCTAATCAAGACCTGGAAAAGAAAATTGGCACCATCAAAGTCCTTGGTACCATCAAATGGTTCAAAAATTTTTAATCAATGGAAATAACATGAAAGAATATACATTTTGGCCTTTCTAGCTGACTTCCAGGGGAAACCTCCTACATGTGTTATTCTGCCAATATTAGAATTCAGACTCCTTGAAAGTAAGGACTGCTTTGTTCTGTTTGAATCTCCAGTATTTACTATAATGCCTGACACATAGAAGATGCTCAATACATGTTTAATTTGATCATTCATTCATTCATTAAATATCCCTGGGCCTTAGTTTTCTCTTTTGTAAAATAAGGAAGTTGTATTAGATGGACTCTGTGGAGCCCTATAGCACTACATTTATGAGATGTTTAATGTGTTCATTAGTTTGGCTGAATTGTGGGGTTTTTCTCTTTCATTTTAAACCTTTGGTACAAGAGATGACCTCTTGGATAGGAGAGAGGAAGGATATATTTAGAAATTCATAAATGTGAGAGTGGTGTAAGAACAAGATATCAATATAAATACAATTTGAAAAGAAGGACATAGCAAAGATAGACATATATACCTGCATATAGCTTTAAAGGAATAATCCAGAGAGAGTACCTGTGCAGAATCCAAGAATCCTAATTTTGAGAATTTGAGCATTGGCCTTCTAGAGGGATAAAAATTCCTTAATAGAATGCTTCTTTGAAAAGAGGCATATCAACATTGTTCCCTAGCCTTGTGGTTAGAAGAATGTAGCCTTGTAATAGAAACAGGGATGAGGATAGGGATGAGGGTGATCTGGACCTTATCTACTCTCTCTGTTTTTGCTATTTGCACTTCAGGAAGAGCAGATTTGAAATAATTCATTTACCAAACCTCCAAAGTGTGTTTATTTTCTGAGGTGAATTTAATTGGCTATTTTATGTCTATATGTATCTATTTATGTTTTATGTCTTTCTATATCTATTCAAAGATTCCTGTGAGGACAGTGTTGTGTCTCATACATTTCCTTCCATCCTTCTTCCTTCCCTCCCTCCCTCCCTCCCACCTTTCTTGCTCCCTTCCTCCTTTCTTCTTCCTCCTTCCTTCTCCCTTCCTTCCTCTATTTTCCTCCCTCTTTTTCTTCCTTCCTTCCTTCCTTCCTTCCTTCCTTCCTTCCTTCCTTCCTTCCTTCTTTCTTTCTTTCTTTCTTTCTCTTTCTTTCTTTCTTTCTTTCTTTCTTTCTTTCTTTCTTTCTTTCTTTCTTTCTTTCTTTCTTTCTTTCTTTCTTTCTTTCTTTCTTTCTTTCTTTCTTTCTTTCTTTCTTTCTTTCTTTCTTTCTTTCTTTCTTTTCTTTCTTTCTCTTTCTTCTTTCCTTTCTTTCTCTTTCTTCCTTTCTTCCTTCCTTCCTTTCTTTCTTTCTTTCTTTCTTTCTTTCTTTCTTTCTTTCTTTCTTTCTTTCTTTCTTTCTTTCTTTCTTTCTTTCTTTCTTTCTTTCTTTCTTTCTTTCTTTCTTTCTTTCTTTCTTTCTTTCTTTCTTTCTTTCTTTCTTTCTTTCTTCTTTCTTTCTTTTCTTTCTCTTTCTTTCTTTTTTCTTTTCCTCCCCCCCAAGTTTTTGTCTTAGAATTGATAGTATTGGTTCCAAGGCAAAGGAGCAATAAGAGCTAGGCAATTGGGGTTACGTGATTTGCCCAAGGTCACACAACTAAGATGTGTCCGAGGCCAGATGTGAACCTAGGACCTACCATCTCCAGGACTGAATCTCTTTCCACTGAGTCAGCTAGCTGTCTTTGTCTCATATATTTTCTATAAGGTGAAATAAAACAAGGGATGAAGCATTTATTAAGTACTTACTCTGTGCCAGGCACACTGCTAAGTATTTAAAAGGAGAAAAGCCAGAGGAGTCTAGGGACCCTGAACTCACTCTGTAGCTTTTACTTTTAGAACCTGAATGATGCAAACAATAGTGTATTCTTTTCAGGAACTTCCAAAGCTAGTGCTTTCTTAAGGAGGTGGAGCATTTAGAAGGGTACCTAGAGAGAAAATATTAATTTAGCTCTTTCAGATATAGTCCAGGCTTGACACACACCCAGATCACCTCAGATGGAGTCCTCCATGTAAAAGGTGGTAAGGGATTCCTTGTGGAGTAATGGAGCATTCCATGTTGGCCTACAATATTACATTTTGTAATATTGTAAAGAAACCAAATCCTTCCATAACCCCCAAGAATCCTTGTGGCCTCCTCATTGCCAAGGCATTGATATCTTGTTCCATTGCCATTGAGGGATCTCAGCAGGTGAGAGGAAGAGAAAAGGGGGCTGTGCTTCAATTGGGACTACTTTTTCTCATTTGTGAACCCATGTTAGATCATCCCAAAATCCTCCTACCAACACACAATGCTTGGCCCAACCTTTGTGGGTACCTCTTCAGTAGAAGTATGTGTGGATGGTTGGGGTGAAGCACTATAGCCAGGTAGGTTTTTGAATGGTTAAAAAAATGTTCAGGTTGTATGAGATGTGAAAGGAAAACTAGGATCTCTAGTGAGAGGGCTTCTCAAGCCCTTTACAGAACTGTTGCTCACGAACCTAGGGTGTCCACCTGTCACTCATGTCTCAAATGTGGCTCCAAGAAACTGTAGCATGAATAGTAGCCACAATCTGGCTGAACCCTTTTGGCCAACAGGCTAAACCAGGTTGAGGATAGCTGACAGGTTTTAAATGTGTTGGTGTTCAAGGGAGATATCTATCTCAAGCATGTGGAGACATCTCCTTACAGCATGGACAGATGAGAATATGTTCCGGTCTCCATGAAGGTGGCTGAAGCAGATGCTTTGGAGAGCTTAGAGCTTGGTCAGGTATCAAAGATACCAAGGTCATCCATTACATCATGAAATATTACCAATTGTTCTGATTTGTGGACTTCAATGTTACTGGACCTCAATGACTGGAAGAGAGAATGAGGCTAATTGTGCAACTCTGCCTCAACGAAATCCAAATCATGCACAAGTGAAGACATCACCCTATGATATCATTGTCATTGATTCTCTTAAAAAATGAAGGACGAACAACAACATATTTAATAAAGGCCCTGTTGACTTGAAAAAGAAAGTTTTTTAAAGAAATTTCTCTGCAGACATTTATTAGCCACATGTCTTTGAACAAGTTATATGACTTCTCTAGTACTCAGTTTCTTCATCTTTAAAATAAGGATAATATCATCTGCATCATAGGATTGTTGTGAGGTTCAAATGAGATCATGCATGTAATATGCTATGCTTTTCTTTTCTTTTCAGTGATTTAAAAAAATTTTGCCAGTTTTTTTTTTTATTTATTTCTTAGTCTTTACCTTCTGTCTTAGTATCAATTTTAAGAAGAGCAACAAGGTAATGACTTGCCCAGGGTTACATACCTGCTAGGAAGTGTCTGAAGCCACATTTGAATCCAGGTCATCCTGGCTACAGGCCTGATACTCTTAACTACTGTGCTACCTACCTGCCCCAGTAAAGAGCTTTTCAGACATTTAAGTGCTAAATAAATTAAATGAAAGTTATTAGCAGTATCACTTATCTCGCTATGCTCATTCTTACAAATCTGACTATAAAAGGTTTGAGGATGAATTAATATCATGCTATTATTATTTTATATCTAATATTCATCATACTATTGCACAGTTTTGGGTAAAATGGCAGCTATTAAAATGGAATAAGAGTTTGAGATCTAAGTCCATCTTTTGTAGGTTCAATGAAAGCATCTTGGGGATAATTCCAGCAGCAATCAAGATGACAAAGATGATTCATTCTTTATCTTGTTTCCATGTGGCTTTAATTTCTCCTACTATGTCTTTATTATAAACATAGTTCAGAGATTATGAGTTTCTGGAATAGTGACTTCTATTTTAAATGTTCTTAATTAAATGTCTATGTATCATTTGCTATGTTTAGGAGATTGTGGGAAATTTTGATTCCATTATACTCTATGTGCTGAATTCTCAAGTATATTTGTATTTGTATTACAGGGATTAATTGTCTATTCATTTTTAAAAGGTAGAGATCTTTTTGTATCTAATTCTAGCCACTTGACCATGACTTTCTAGTATAACCCTGACTTGCCATTCTAGTGGGTGTTTCTATGGAAATATGAAATGCAAAAGAAGGGCAGCAAAACAGGCTTTTAACCCAAAGTTCATAGGATTCGCTGTTGACCTTGACATGGAAAGGATTCTGGAAAAGAATGAAAGACTGTGAATCTATCTGATTTATTCACATGGTAGTGTAGGGGTAGATTGGAGTCAAACGGGCTTGTTCCTATCCCTGGGTATCCATCCCTACTTCCAAGGACTCTCTAAAGGTTGCCTATAGAGATGGAGAGCTTATAGAGAAGGGAGCAATCCAAAGACTGACAGAAGGAGTGTGTGGAGTGAGAATGTCCAAAGTTCCTTTTTCCAGGCTAACTTCTGGATGACAAATTCTTGATTCACTTCTACTTGATGATAGGAAGGAGAGCAGTGTCAACTATCAATTCTCAGCTCTTTGACAAATAAAAAACATGTCCATAAACATATTTCACCTTTAAGTAGAAACTGCGAAGACCTTTAGAAACATGGTTGGATAGAGAGTAGATATGAATTATTAGTATCCCCTGGACTTAGTAAGAAAAATCATTAAGAAAAATCTGAAATGGGATAAGGTCTGAGAAAGTGATTCTGAAACTGCTGATTGGAAAGAAGATTATTTGGCTTTGGTACTGTTGTAGATGGTCATTAGTTGAGAGTTAGTCCTTTGAGCACAAAATCTACATATAATCTGATTATACATGATAAATTGTATTATTATTACATCCTAAACTATTATCCTTACATATACCCCATACCACATGTTAGAGCCAACCTTCTCTATGCATGAACTTATTACACATTATTACACATGAAATCTCTTCTTATAAGTTTCTAATCATTATTAAATACTTAAAATCTAAATTTTTTATATATATATATTTGTTTCCATATAAATATATTTGTTTCCATCATCTCATTAAATAATCTTCATTGATCGAGAAGCCCATTATTTAAAACTAATCTTTTTGTAATTTCTGACCAGTGGCCCGATATTGAATTGTTATCAAAAAGTCCTTGGCTTCTATAAGGAAATCTGCATTTTACAGCTATTTGTTCTACATTCTTTTGTTGACATATTATTGTTTGATTTCATATGGATGTCACATTAAAGAGCCCAATTGGTTTTACTCTTGATCTTAGCCATATTACAGACTATACAGAGTAAAACTATTTTCAGTGATATTTGACAAATCTGGTGATTTATGCTGATTGACAGATTCTACTTTTTTTGTGAAGTAAGATCTCTTTGTTCAGGAAGTATTTATGACCATTTTAAATGTTTATGTGTGCTTTGAGAATACATCTAAATTCTTTCCCACCCTTTTGACAAGGAAATGTTAATCTTTCTATAATTGCTTTGAATGATAAGCCCTGTTTCATTAATATTGTATGTAGTTTTGTTTGGACACCTTCTAGAAAAATTGCTATCTGTTTCTACCATACCAAAAGCTGACTAATATTTCATAGATGTCAATTATTCTAAATGTATTCTCCCCAGTAAGGTTTGGCTTTAGGGTGCCAGTAAGCTTCTTAACATGCCCAGACTTGGCTATCTCATTGATAGCTTTATGCTCAATGTGTCACCTGGAGAAGACTAAAGTATTTGTATCTTCTTCATTCATTGGCTTAATTTAACCTCTAATTTTAAGCTCAAAGCCTTCAGTCTCTATCCCTCCTTATATCAAATTTTTTGAGAAATGAGACCTTTATCAGGAAAATTTGTTATAAAATGTTTCCCCAATTTGTTGTTTTCCTTCTAATCTTGGTTACATTGGTTTTGTTTGTACAAACCCTTTTTAATTATCATAGTCAAAATTGTTCATTTTGGGGGTGGGATATTTGGCTTTATCAAATACTAGATTGCTACGGTCTTTTACCCCTAAACTATTCTATCCATCCACCAATCTGTAACAGTATTATTTTGTAACAGATTATTTTGATGGTTACTGCTTTGTAGTACACTTTGAGATCGAGTACTGTTAGGCCATCATCCTTTACATTTATTTTTCATTAATTCCTTGGATATCCTTGATTTTTGCTCTTTCAGATGAATTTTGTTATTATTTTTTCTAGATCTATAAAATAATTTTTGATAGTTTGATTGGTATGACAATGAATGAGTAAATTAATTTAGGTTGAATTATCATTTTTATTATATGAGCTCAGCCTACCCATAAGGAATCTACATATTTCCAATTATTTAGATATTATTTTATTTGTGTGAAAAGTGTTTTGTAATTGTGTTTATCTAATTCCTGTGTTTGTCTTGGCAAGTAGATTCCCAAGTCTTTTATATTGTCTAGAGTGATTTTAAATGGAATCTTTCTATCTCTTGCTACTGGACTTTGTTAGTAATAGAAAAAAAAATGCTGATAATTTATATGGAATTATTTTGTATTCTGGAAATTTGCTAAAGTTATTTTATTTAAATTTATTTTAAGGGACTTCCGGTCAAGATGGCGGCTTAGAGAAAGCTAAAGTTCAGATCTCCTGAAACCCTTCCTTACCGATATCAAACCGAATGCTCCTAGGGCATCGAAATTCAAAACGATCAACAGCATAGACCCCAGGAATCCTCCTCCTGGACCTGGACCTGAATCAAAAGGTACAGCTCCCCCCAAAAGCCAGAACCCGAGACTACTCGGACCTAAGGGGTAGGCAGAAGGAAGGTCCTAGGACCCATCCCCCCCAACCGAGAGCTCTGAGTCCGAGTCCAAGGCAGCAGAGGCAACCTCAGAACCCCACAGCCTGCTATTCTGAAGGCCACATCCTGAAAACAACCTGACCCAGTCGAGGGGGCACCCAGACAGCAGGGAAACAGAGAGAGAGGGGGGAGCTCGTAACCCCCTGGCTGGATCCTTCCATCTGAGTCTCATGAAAAAAGTCCCTGCCTCAAGGCATACTAAATTCAACCCAGGGAAAGCGAATCTCATTAGGAGCCCTCAGAGTTCCAGGAAGCCGTGGCCCCTCCCCCCTCAGAGAGCAGGCTCATCTGGCCGGCAAAGGCACAGGAACAAGGGCCAAGCTAGGCTTAGAGCACGGAAGTAAGGCAACAGAGAAGCATCAGGAGGGTGCCAAGGAGAGGAGGGCAGTAACAGGGACACACCAGCAACTCCTGGCTTCTCAGGAAGACAGAACAACAACTGCATAGAACGGACAATCTGTCTAGGGCTAAAACCTCTGAACGCCAGACAGAGATAAGAAAAGCTAGTCCCCCTCACTCAGATAGAGATGGCAAATTCCACAGAAGGACAAAAGTCCCAAAATTAAAAAAAAAAAAACAAGAAGAAGGTGTAAACCTTAAAATTTCTTAGACTTATGAATGTTGGAAATTTCCCCATTTCCAACATTAGGTAGGGAGGGTCCTTCTCCTCCCTACCTAAGACTACTTAAGGACAGAAACCTTTTGCTAAACAATGGAAAGGGCTTTGACCTATGCTTAAGCATAGAACAGGAAGTTCTTTGAGTCATGATTGATTTTAGAATTGATACAATAGAGATACTTGGAATGACAGAACCAGGTCTTGGAACTTACAATCTCCACCCTACTCAGTTCTAACAGGATTTAGGAAGGGCTGCAGCATAGATAAAAATTTAATTACTTGAGAATATGACCTTCAACAGACATGTGCAAAGGGGCAGACCTCTGGGCGGTCCTGGGTTAAGCTAGAGCCACCATTGGCACAGGGAAGACATGGACAGTGATTGGTAGATGGGAGAACTGAGGGGAGGGAACTTAGATGGTTTCCTTAAAGATAGCGAGGTCTGAGGACTGGGAGAGGTTGGAGAGGTTTTGCTCTGAGGGGTTGTGCTCTGAGAAGCTTGCTCTGAAGGAAGCTGGAGGTGGAGGCCCCTGAGACTGTTTCTCCATTTTGGTCACATGAGTGATAGGGACTGATCTCTTTTCTTTGCCTCAGCTATCTAAGGGCTTGGGCCTTTGGGCCCAGCCTAAACAGAGGGGGTATTTAAGCCCTATTCCCTTCTCTCTCTCTCTCTCTCTCTCTCTCTCTCTCTCTCTCTCTCTCTCTCTCTCTCTCTCTCTCTCTCTCTCTCTCTCTCTCTCTCTCTCTTTCTCTCTCTCCCTCTCTCTCTCTCTCTCTCTAATACCTTTCTTCCTCCTGTTTGTAATTAAACTCCATAAAAGGCTGACTGCTGACTTGAGTTTTCATTAAGGAATTACATAGCTGAATTCCTTGGCGACCTTAAATTATTATATATCAGTCTTTTAAAGTGATTTCCTTGTCACAAAGGGGGCGACTTTGGACACATTTTATGGAGCAAAAATACAAAACACAGAGGAGATAGAAGAGGAAACACAAGCAAATGCTCCGAAACCTTCCAAAGGAAATGGAAACTCTCCACAAACCCATGAAGAATCTGAATCTGAAATGATCAAAAAGATGTAAGCATTCTGGGAGGAAAAGTGGGAAATAATGCAAAAGAAATTCATGCATCTACAAAACCAGTTTGACCAAACTGTAAAAGAAAACCAGGCTTTAAAGCAAGAAGTAATAAAGCAAAGCCAAAAGACCAAGAAATTAGAAGAGAACATAAAATATCTCACTGACAAAGTGACAGATTTGGAAAATAGAGGGAGCAGAAATAATTTAAGAATAATTGAACTTCCAGAAAAGCCAGAAATAAACACCAAACTCAACATCTTAATACAAGAAATAATCAAAGAAAATTGCCCAGAGATTCTAGAACAAGGGGGCAATACAGCCACTGACAGAGCTCACAGAATAACCTCTACACTAAACCCCCAAAAGACAACTCCCAGGAATGTAATTGCCAAATTCCAAAACTCTCAAACAAAAGAAAAAATCCTACAAGAAGCCAGAAAAAGACAATTTAGATATAAAGGAACGCCAATCAGGGTCACACAAGACCTTGCAAGTTCTACTCTAAATGATCGTAAGGCATGGAACATGATCTTCAGAAAGGCAAGAGAGATGGGTCTTCAACCAAGAATCAGCTATCCAGCAAAACTGACTATAAACTTCCAAGGAAAAGTATGGGCATTCAACAAAATAGAAGGTTTCCAACTTTTTGCAATGAAAAGACCAGAGCTCTGTGGAAAGTTCAATATCGAAAATCAAAGAGCATGGAATACCTGAAAAGGTAAATATGAAGGAAAGGGAAAAGGAGAAAAATGTTATCTTCTTCTTTTACTCAAACTTTCTTCTATAAGGACTACATTTATATCAATCTATGTATACTAACATGTGGGGAAAATGTAATGTGTAAATAGGGGGAAAAGAAAAACCAAATAGAATAATCGTTCTCACACAAAGATTCACATGGGAAGGGGAGGGGAAGAAAACTCCTATAAGAAGGAGAGGAAGAAAGTTCTTACTTAAACCTTAATCTCAGGGAAATCAACTCTGAGAGGGAAAAACATCCAGATCCATTGGAATCTTGAATTCTATCTTACCCAACAAGGGTAGGGAGAAGGTAAAACCAAGGGGGGAAGGGGGAGAGGGAAAACAAAAGGGGAGGGAAAGAGAGGGGGGGAAGGGGAGGGAACAAAAAGGGAGGGACTAAAAAGGGAAACATATCAAGGGAGGGGACAAGGGGGACCAATTTAAAGTAAATCACTGGACTAAAAGGTAGAGCCGAAGAAGAAAAGGTTAGAACCAGGGAAGAATATCAAAATGCCAGGGAGTCCACAAATGACAGTCATAACTTTGAATGTGAATTGGATGAACTCACCCATAAAACGTAGACGAATAGCAGAATGGATTAGAATCCAAAACCCTACCATATGTTGTCTTCAAGAAACACACATGAGGCGGGTTGACACCTGCAAGGTCAGAATTAAAGGATGGAGTAAGACCTTCTGGGCCTCATCTGACAGAAAGAAGGCAGGAGTGGTAATCATGATATCTGATAAAGCCAAAGCAAAAATAGACCTGATCAAAAGGGATAGGGAAGTTAATTATGTTTTGTTAAAAGGGACTTTAGATAATGAGGAAATATCACTAATCAACATGTATGCACCAAATAATATAGCACCCAAATTTCTAATGGAGAAACTAGGAGAATTGAAGGGAGAAATAGACAGTAAAACTATATTAGCGGGAGACTTAAACCAACCATTATCAAATTTAGATAAATCAAACCAAAAAATAAATAAGAAAGAGGTGAAAGAAGTGAATGAAATCTTAGAAAAATTAGAATTAATAGACATATGGAGAAAAATAAATAGGGATAAAAAGGAATACACCTTCTTCTCAGCACCACATGGCACATTCACAAAAATTGACCATACATTAGGTCACAGAAACATAGCACACAAATGCAGAAAAGCAGAAATAATAAATGCAGCCTTCTCAGATTACAAGGCAATAAAAATAATGATCAGTAAAGGTACATGGAAAACCAAATCAAAAACTAATTGGAAATTAAATAATATGATACTCCAAAATCATTTAGTTAGAGAAGAAATCATAGAAACAATTAATAATTTTATCGAGGAAAATGACAATGGCGAGACATCCTTTCAAACCTTTTGGGATGCAGCCAAAGTGGTAATCAGAGGTAAATTCATATCCCTGAGTGCATATATCAACAAACTAGGGAGAGCAGAGATCAATCAATTGGAAATGCAAATAAAAAAACTCAAAAGCGATCAAATTAAAAACCCCCAGCAAAAAAACAAACTAGAAATCCTAAAAATTAAGGGAGAAATTAATCAAATTGAAAGTGATAGAACTATTGATTTAATAAATAAGACAAGAAGCTGGTACTTTAAAAAAACAAACAAAATAGACAAAGTACTAGTCAATCTAATTAAAAAAGGAAGGAAGAAAAGCAAATTTGAAAAGGGGGACATCACCTCTGATGAAGAGGAAATTAAGGCAATCATTAGAAATTACTTTGCCCAATTATATGGCAATAAATACACCAATTTAGGTGATATGGATGAATATATACAAAAATACAAACTGCCTAGACTAACAGAAGAGGAAACAGAATTCTTAAATAATCCCATATCAGAAAATGAAATCCACCAAGCCATCAAAGAACTTCCTAAGAAAAAATCCCCAGGGCCTGATGGATTCACCAGTGAATTCTATCAAACATTCAGAGAACAGTTAATCCCAATACTATACAAACTATTTGACATAATAAGCAAAGAGGGAGTTCTACCAAACTCCTTTTATGACACAAACATGGTACTGATTCCAAACCAGGCAGGTCAAAAACAGAGAAAGAAAATTATAGACCAATCTCCCTAATGAATATAGATGCAAAAATCTTAAATACGATACTAGCAAAAAGACTTCAGCAAGCGATCAGAAGGGTTATCCACCATGATCAAGTAGGATTTATACCAGGGATGCAGGGCTGGTTCAATATTAGGAAAACCATCCACATAATTGACTACATGAACAAACAAACCAACAAGAATCACATGATTATCTCAATAGACGCAGAAAAAGCCTTTGATAAAACACAACACCCATTCCTATTAAAAACACTAGAAAGCATAGGAATAGAAGGGTCATTCCTAAAAATAATAAACAGTATATATCTAAAACCATCAGCTAATATCATCTGCAATGGGGATAAACTAGATGCATTCCCAATAAGATCAGGAGTGAAACAAGGATGCCCATTATCAACTCTACTATTTGACATTGTACTAGAAACACTAGCAGTAGCAATTAGAGAAGAAAAAGAAATTGAAGGCATCAAAACAGGCAAGGAGGAGACCAAGTTATCACTCTTTGCAGATGATATGATGGTCTACTTAAAGAATCCTAGAGATTCAACCAAAAAGCTAATTGAAATAATCAA
This sequence comes from Monodelphis domestica, assembly GCF_027887165.1. Lineage (NCBI taxonomy): Eukaryota > Metazoa > Chordata > Mammalia > Didelphimorphia > Didelphidae > Monodelphis > Monodelphis domestica. The sequence goes on along the minus strand of NC_077234.1, from coordinate 181,543,154 downwards.
CAACTTTAGCAAAGTTGCAGGATACAAAATAAACCCACATAAATCATCAGCTTTTATATATATCTCCAACACAGCTCAGCAGAAAGAACTAGAAAGAGAAATCCCATTCAAAATCACCTTTGACAAAATAAAATACCTAGGAATCTACTTCCCGAGTCAAACACAGGAACTATATGAACACAACTACAAAACACCTTCCACACAACTAAAACTAGACTTGAGCAATTGGAAAAACATTAACTGCTCATGGATAGGACAAGCCAATATAATAAAAATGACCATCCTACCCAAACTTATTTATCTATTTAGTGCCATACCCATTGAACTCCCAAAATATTTCTTTACCGATTTAGAAAAAACCATAACAAAGTTCATTTAGAATAACAAAAGATCAAGGATATCCAGGGAAATAATGAAAAAAAACACATATGATGGGGGCCTTGCAGTCCCAGACCTTAAACTATATTACAAAGCAGCAGTCTTCAAAACAATTTGGTACTGGCTAAGAAACAGAAAGGAAGATCAGTGGAATAGACTGGGGGAAAGCGACCTCAGCAAGACAGTATACGATAAACCCAAAGATCCCAGCTTTTGGGACAAAAATTCACTATTCGATAAAAACTGCTGGGAAAATTGGAAGACAGTATGGGAGAGATTAGGAATAGATCAACACCTCACACCCTACACCAAGATAAATTCAAAATGGGTGAATGACTTAAACATAAAGAAGGAAACCATAAGTAAATTGGGTAAACACAGAATAGTATACATGTCAGACCTCTGGGGGCGGAAAGGCTTTAAAAACAAGCAAGACATAGAAAGAATCACAAAATGTAAAATAAATAATTTTGACTACATCAAATTAAAAAGCATTAGTACAAACAAAACCAATGTAACTAAAATCAATAGGGAAACAACAAATTGGGAAAAAATCTTCATAGAAACCTCTGACAAAGGTTTAATTACTCATATTTATAATGAGCTAAATCAATTGTACAAAAAATCAAGCCATTCTCCAATTGATAAATGGGCAAGGGACATGGATAGGCAATTTTCAGTTAAAGAAATCAAAACTATTAATAAGCACATGAAGAAGTGTTCTAAATCTCTTATAATCAGAGAAATGCAAATCAAAACAACTCTGAGGTATCACCTCACACCTAGCAGATTGGCTAGCATGATAGCAAAGGAAAGTAATGAATGCTGGAGGGGATGTGGCAAAGTAGGGACAATAATTCATTGCTGGTGGAGTTGTGAACTGATCCAACCATTCTGGAGGGCAATTTGGAACTATGCCCAAAGGGCGACAAAAGAATGTCTACCCTTTGATCCAGCCATAGCACTGCTGGGTCTGTACCCCAAAGAGATAATGGACAAAAAGTATTGTACAAAAATATTCATAGCTGCGCTCTTTGTGGTGGCTAAAAACTGGAAAATGAGGGGATGCCCATCAATTGGGGAATGGCTGAGCAAATTGTGGTATATGTTGGTGATGGAATACTATTGTGCTAAAAGGAATAATAAAGTGGAGGAATTCCATGGAGACTGGAACAATCTCCAGGAATTGATGCAGAGCGAGAGGAGCAGAACCAGGAGAACATTGTACACAGAGACTGATACACTGTGGTATAATCGAATGTAATGGACTTCTCCATTAGTGGTGGTGTAAAGTCCCTGAACAATCTGCAGGGATCTAGGAGAAAAAAACACTATGCATAAGCAAAGGATAAACTATGGGAGTAGAAACACCGAGGAAAAGCAACTGCCTGAATACAGAGGTTGAGGGGACATGACAGAGGAGAGACTCTAAACGAAACTCTAATGCAAATATTGACAACATGGAACTGGGTTCGAATCAAGAACACATGTGACACCCAGTGGAATCACGCGTCAGCTGGGGGGGGGGGGAGGAAAAGAAAATGATCTTTGTCTTTAATGAATAATGCTTGGAAATGATCAAATAAAATATTATTTTTAAAAAATTATTTTAAACAAAAAATGGCAGTTAAGACATCTGAATTTCTTCATTCCTTTCTCTCTTTAATTTCTCCACAGATTTCTCATAGATCAAAGTTAAGTTTCACATATCTTCCTTCACACCCTCAGAGAAAATCTCATAGAATGATAGTTACCATTGTAATTCCAAATTGTTGTTTTCTTAACATTATACTTGGCTCTTGAAATAGAATAAGAGTTTCTATAGTTAATGTGGAAGTCTAGTGAGACAGACCCTTGGGATTTTTTTACATAGTTTTTTTTCTTCTTAGCCAATATATTGGGGGGGGGGGGTTCCTCTTACTTCCCAGTTCCCATTAAATAGGCAAGAAAAATACATGAAACAAATTTCTGAATTGGTCATGTCCCCCCACTACCAAAAAAAGTTGTGTCTCATTCTGTACTCTGAGCCCATCATGTCTTTATAAGGAGGTGGATAGGTTGTTTCGCTGAGTCCTCTAGAATCATGGTTCATTATTGTGTTGAACAGAGTGCTTTCAAAGTTGATCGTCTTCACAATATTTTTGTTGTTGCATAGATTATTCTCCTGGTTCTGCTTACTTCACTCTGCTTCACTTCATACATGTCTTCCCATGTTTCTCTGAAATCATACCCTTCATCTCCTACAGTACTCTGTTACATACATATGTCATAATTTGTTCAACCATTCTTCATTTGATCAGCACTCTCAGTTTCCAATCTTTGCTCCCACAAAAAGAGCTGGTATAAATGGTTTTTTTTTTTTGGTATAGATGATTCCTTTCCCTCTTCCCTTGATCTCTTTTGAGTTTATACCTAGTACGAGTATCAGTGAGCCAAAGGGTATGCACAACTTAATGACTTTTGGTATGTAGTTCCAAATTGCTTTTTAATCACTTGAACCTATTCAGAGCTCCATTGACAGTGCATTAATATACCTATTATCTTGCATCCCTTCCAATACTTTTAACTCTTCTTTTGGATGGGGCAATTTTACTAATCTGAAGAGTGAGGTGGAACCTCAGAATAGTTTAAATTTGTTTTTCTATAAAAATTTATGATTTAGAACACTTTTTCATGTAATTATTCATAGCTTAGATTTTTTCTTTTGAAAACTGTTCCTTTTCCTTGCTTATCAATTGAAAAGTGGTTATTCTTATAAATTTGAATCAGTTCTCTATATATATTAGAAATGAGATCTTTGTCAGAGAAATTATATACTTCTATTAAAAAAAATCAAACCTTTAGAAATTCATGCTTTCACACAGAAGAAAAACAACTGCTTGATCACACAGGTCAATGGGGATATGATTGGGTTATAGACCCTAAATGATCACCCTAGTGCAAATGTCAATAATATGGAAACAGTTCTTGACCAATGACACATATAAAGCCCAGTGGAATTGTGTGTCAGCTATGAAAGGGGGTTGGGGGGAGGGGAGGAAAAGAACATGAGTTTTGTAATCCTGGAAATATATTCTAAATTAATCAATTAAATTAAAAAAAAAGAAAGTCATGATTTTATAAAAACTCTTTCCCCCCATTCTTTATAAATAAAAAGAGGTCATATCTTTAGGGCCCGCGGCAGTGGGGTAGAAGGTGAGTAGCTGCTGTACTTCCAGCTTTGATGAATGAAAACAAAAATTCTTGTTGGGGTGAAGGGTAAGAAGGGTAAGAAGGGCCTTGGAAAAAGATATTCATCTTTGGCTAATTGTGAATTTTAGATTTACTCTACCCTGCTTAGTTTAGTCTAACAAAACAGGTATGTCTACACCCCTACTTAAGGATTAAATGTTGAGAAGGATGGCCTATGACAGACATGTGCTAGCAAATGACAAATCAAAAATAACTGACAGACCCCCTGGGCTGTCCTAAGTCAAGCTTAAGCTATGATTGGTACATTTGAGACACAGGAAGTGATGTAAAAAACAGTCTATATATTTTGCATCACTTCCTCTTTTGGCTTTTATTTCATGGAGAGGTGACTCAGGCTCTTTTGGAGGAGAGGTGGCTTGTGGCAGTGTGCTGGGCGTCTTGGCATCTTGGTGTGACTGCAGTTATTGTCCCAGTTTGGCGGTGAGTGTCCTTGATACAGTACCTGGGAGAAGCTTAATATTGTGGGTCAGGTGAAGCATCTTCCCTGAGCTCTTTTGGAGTTTAGGCTGATTACCTTTTTTACTTTACCTTTCCTAAAAATGCTATTCTCCTAGGAGGCCCCTCATCTCGGAAGAGGCCTCATGGCTGGAAGGTCTCTGAACTCCCCTTGGCTCAGGCTGGGCCGGAGAAATTTTATACCCTTTTCCCTCTCTCTTCTTAATTCCTTCCCTCTATATTAATTAAACCAAAATAAAATTCCCAAACTGACTTGAGTATTTTTATTGGGATTTGAACTAATCCCTGGAGACCATAAGGATAATATATTAGTCAAAACCCCTAAATTTACCCCTTACATAATTGGGTTTATTATAGCATTATAGGTGATTGGCATGCCTTGGGGCTCTTCTGAGAGTATAGGACACTCCTAGTATGGCATTCTCTATTACCATTGGTCTTTTCTTTCACCAGGGAAAGTTAGCAATATTGCAATGTCCTCTTATACTGCTGAGCTTTTTATAATCAATTAGTCAATAAATCTATAACTCATCATATCCAAGATCAATCAGATGGGCCTTATCCAGGCTATCTGGATCTTTAAAATGAAAAGGAAATAGTTACTTTTTTTGGCAAGCAATTGATGGCACCTGCCTTTAGAAATTGGTAGGAACCATTATTTCTATAGCTGAAAGCTAGCCTGCCTGCCAACATCTGACCCAAAAGACTGAATTTGGACTTGACCAATGTTTGGCAAATTCTATGAATGAGAAACTTGAGAAAACTCCAGCTGGTGCAAAAGCTCATTTAGAGGAAGCAATTGTGTGGAAAACAGGAATCTTGGTTCCATTCCTAGTCTCAATTATAATTCTGTGAGTGAACTTAATCTCAGCATGGTCAGAAACATGCTCTGAATAAAGAAAGAAAATGATAAGAAACATGCTGAACTTGGCAACTGGTGAAGTAGGCCATCACCAAGGTATTTGATTTGAATGGACCTAGAGACCTTTCATTCCTACTAATCAACTCTACCAACCTGCTAGAATATCTGAAATTTCCATGTTAGATATTAATTCCTTTGGATTTATAATCTTCTTTTAAGATGTAAACATCCCAGGAAGAATACATATACTAGATCTTGTGAGTTATTCATGACTTGGTGCCCTGGTTCCCAAACTGTGCACATTGGGACTCTGTAGTAAATTCACAAAAATATTCAAAATTTTTAATGGAAACAGCCTTGACATCTGTCAGACATCACATGAACTACAGTTTCAATATCTGATCAAACTATATTCCTTTCAGTTACATGCTTGAATGTTTGAGATATGCTTTTGCTTACTTGCATTTTTGTCTACACCAGTAACTTCTCTAACTTTTTTCTTTGCAATGTCATACCTTTGCAAAGCTATTTTCCAAGGTATCTGTGCAAAAGGCAAGAACTTCAAGAAAATCAGTGGAGAACAGGATTGAGGATAAGATATACAAACTGATTCCAAGATTTGAGAAATTGTGTACTACTCAATAGCTAAATGCATTCCTATTAGTAATTGTGGTTATTTAAGAATGCACCATGAACTGAGAAATTGTGGGAATCTCTGCTTTAAAGGGAATTAATTTATAAGTTAATTTTCCTTAAATTAGCCTCTTTGATCTTCGAGCTCTGTCTTTCTACTGGTTCCTTCTTTGCTGTCTACAGATATCCTCAGAATTTAAGGATTCATGCATCCTTAAAAATATTCACTTGAACAGTATACGATAAACCCAAAGATCCCAGCTTTTGGGACAAAAATCCACTATTCGATAAAAACTGCTGGGAAAATTGGAAGACAGTGTGGGAGAGACTAGGAATAGATCAACATCTCACACCCTACACCAAGATAAATTCAAAATGGGTGAGTGACTTAAACATAAAGAAGGACCATAAGTAAATTGGGTAAACACAGAATAGTATACATGTCAGACCTTTGGGAGGGGAAAGGCTTTAAAACCAAGCAAGATATAGAAAGAATCACAAAATGTAAAATAAATAATTTTGACTACATCAAACTAAAAAGCTTTTGTACAAACAAAACCAATATAACTAAAATCAGAAGGGAAACAACAAATTGGGAAAAAATCTTCATAGAAACCTCTGACAAAGGTTTAATTACTCATATTTATAATGAGCTAAATCAATTGTACAAAAAATCAAGCCATTCTCCAATTGATAAATGGGCAAGGGAAATGGATAGGCAGTTCTCAGATAAAGAAATCAAAACTATTAACAAGCACATGAAGAAGTGTTCTACATCTCTTATAATCAGAGAGATGCAAATCAAAACAACTCTGAGGTATCACCTCACACCTAGCAGATTGGCTAACATAACAGCAAAGGAAAGTAATGAATGCTGGAGGGGATGTGGCAAAGTTGGGACATTAATTCATTGCTGGTGGAGTTGTGAACTGATCCAACCATTCTGGAGGGCAATTTGGAACTATGCCCAAAGGGCGACAAAAGAATATCTACCCTTTGACCCAGCCATAGCAATGCTGGGCCTGTACCCCAAAGAGATAATGGACACAAAGACTTGTACAAAAATATTCATAGCTGCGCTCTTTGTGGTGGCTAAAAACTGGAAAATGAGGGGATGCCCATCAATTGGGGAATGGCTGAACAAACTGTGGTATATGTTGGTGATGGAATACTATTGTGCTAAAAGGAATAATAAAGTGGAGGAGTTCCATGGAGACTGGAACAATCTCCAGGAAGTGATGCAGAGCGAGAGGAGCAGAACCAGGAGAACATTGTACACAGAGACTAATACACTGTGGTATAATCGAACGTAATGGACTTCTCCATTAGTGGCGGTGGAATGTCCCTGAACAACTTGCAGGGATCCAGGAGAAAAAAACACCATTCATAAGCAAAGGATAAACTATGGGAGTGGAAACACCGAGAAAAAGCAACTGCCTGAATACAGAGGTTGAGGGGACATGACAGAGGATAGACTCTGAATGAACACTCTAATGCAAATACTATCAACAAAGCAATGGGTTCAAATCAAGAAAACATCTAATGCCCAGTGGACTTACGCGTCGGCTATGGGGGGTGGGGGGGAGGAAAAGAAAATGATCTATGTCTTTAACGAATAATGCTTGGAAATGATCAAATAAAATATATTTAAAAAAAAATATTCACTTGACCCTCTCATTCCATCACATTATTATCCTTAAAAGTAATTCAAATTCCTTGCTTCCATTTTATCTTCCATTCATTCTCATTCCCTTGAAATTTGGCTTCCAATTATACCATTAAATTGAAACTTCTGTTTTGAAGGTTATCAATGGATTAGTTGTTAATCCAATGGCCTTTTTAAGTCCTCTTCCTTCCTGGCCTTATTCTTTTCCATCCCTTCCTGCCAGATAGTTCCTCCTACCTGAGATTTTATGACCCTGTTGTTTCCTGGTTCTCCTCCTACCATCCAACTGCACTTTCATCTCCTTTGCTATATCTTGACCCACATTCCACCCATTAACCCTGGATGTCCCCCCCTTTCCCATGCTATACTCTGTTTTTTCCCCCTACCTCTATGTCCTCTCTCAGTTATCTTACTGTCTCCTATAGATTCAATCATCTCTATGAGATGATTCTGAAATCTACATCTTCTTCCCTTATCCTTCTCTTGATCTCCTGGCTTGTATTGACTGCCTGCTGGTGTCATCCCAAAGACATCTCAAACTCAACATGACAAATGGAATTTATTGCCATTTCCTCTAAATTCATCCTTCTTCTAAAGTTCTCTATTTCAGGTGAAGCAACCACAGATATTCTGTTTCCTAAGGATTTCCTTGGAGTCATCCTGGACTACTTCTTCTCCCTCACTCATTCCTCAATATCTCATCTGTCATCAAGTCTTGTCAAATTTAGATCCTCAATTTCTAGATTATTATAAAAACCTCTTTTTCTTCTTTTTAATAAATCTATACCTTCTCTTAATAAGTATCAGTTACAAAGCAGAAGAGCAGTTAGGGCTAGGCAGTTAGGGTTAATTACTCTTCCCGCGGACACATAGCTAAGAAGTTTCTGAAGCCATATTTGAGCCCAGATCCACCAGGTCACTTAGCCACCTAGCTGCCCCCAAACACCACCAATAACTTCTTAATTGGTCTTCTTGTATCTAGCCTATATTCTTTTCTACTCCTATTTCACACAGCTGCAAAAATAACCTTCCCAAGTCAAAGACCTGACTACAATGATCACAACTACCTCTGTGTAAGAATATTGAATGGCCATTACTGTTCCTCCAGCTTGTTGTTTGAAGTTCTTTGTAATTAACTACCACTTACACATTTAATATTCTGTATTGTAAGGTTTAAATTAAGGGGTTCAACAAAGTGAGGAAAGCAGTTTAACAGAAACTTTGTTTAATTTAAGAAAGAAGTACAGTTAGAAAGATAAAAAAAGAGGAGAGATGATTAAACTTATATCCTATAAATATACCTAAAATTCCCAATAGTACCTAAATTTCCTAAAACTACCTCTAACTCTCTTCTGAGGACAGTTTCTTCAGCCTGGCACACCAGACCTAATCTAACCTACTCTATCTATAAATTATTCACTAACTACCCAATTCCCTAAATTAATAGATAGCCACTGCTCACATGCTTTCAATCAGTTTTCTTTAGCAGCCCAACTGTCAGTTCTGCACCTTGAGCATTTGTATTTGATGGCAATGGAGCTGCCCACAGAGTGGTAAATTCTGTGACTACAGCTACTCCAGTGTAATGTATGCCATCCCTTATAAAGGAAGAACCATCCATTAAAAACAAAAAAAACAAAAACAAAAAAAACTAGACCTGAATTTTCCAAAGGAGTGTCCAGGAGATTATCATAAGGTTCTTCTGTCATGGACTCTAATGATTCACAATTAAGCAATGGTTCTCCTGTGATTGGTAAATTTGGAAGCAAGGTGGCAGGGCTGAGTGTTGTGCAGTGTTTTAAACTGATGTTTTCGTTGCCTAATGAAGTTATTTCATATCTTGTAAGTCTTTGGTCAGAGAATGCCTGTGTTGTATGCTTTAACAACAATGCTTTGACTTCATGAGGACACATTATTGTTAGTAGGCATCCCAATACTAAATCCGAAGATTTTGTTACTAGCAAAATTGTTACAGCTACACCTCTAAGTCATGGTGGTGCTCCTGAAGCTTTTGAGTTTAGTTGAACTGAATAATATGCAACTGAACATTGAACAGGTCCTAAAGCTTGGGTTAAAACATCTAAAGCTACTCCTCTCTGTTCATGTACATGTAGAGTGAATGGTTTGTTGTAATCTGGGATGCCTAGAGCAGGGGCAGACAGGATAGCCTGTTTTAATTTTGTAAGCACTTCTAGGTGTTCTGTCTCCAACCCAAGTGGTTCAGTAACTGCATCTTTTGTCAATTCTAAAAGGGAATTGTTATTTCCCCATAGCAAGGAATCTATTGCCTGCAAAATCCTGTTGTTCCCAAAATTGCTCTCAACTGTCTCTTAGTAGATGGGGCACTCAATTTTTGGATATCTTCAACATGCTTAGGGGAAATGAAGCAGATACCATCTGTTAAAACAAATCCTAAATACTCTACCTTTGGGAGATACCACTGAACCTTCGCCTTTGAAATCTTGTGTCCTCTCATATAATTCCAACAGGAGATGCTTGCTATCTTCTTGGCATGCTGCAGCATTTGGTGAGGCCAAGAGCAAATCATCCACAAAGTGTATTAAATGGCTCTCCTTAAACTTGATATTTGCCAAATCTTGTGTCAAAATTTGGAAAAATAAAGTTGGACTTTCTACATAACCTTGAGGCAGATGAAACCACATATAATTATAACCTTTCCAGGTGAATACAAATATGTTTTGGGAATCTTCATGGACAGGTATTGAAAAAAAGGCAGAACACAAATCTACTACTGTGAAATATTTAGTGGTGCTAGGAATAGAGGAAATAATGGTGGATGGACTTGGAACAACAATGTCTTTTGATGACATGATTAAATCTTGAACAAATCAATAAATAGGTTTTCCATTTTTGTCTACAGTTTTTAATAAGCAAAATAGGGGTATTATATTCTGATTTGCATTGGAGTATTATTTTCTGTTTAATTAAAGAATTTAGCACTGGGATAATTCCCTTGATTGCCTCTTTTGATAATAGATACTGAGGAATTGAAGGAGGTGGGTCACCTTTTATTCTAATTTGATCTGGAACAGCTGATTTAAGTAGGACTACATCAGAAGAAGATGCATCCCAGAGTGATTTGGGTATATCTATTGGTATTTCAAAGGCAGGAGTTTTATGCACTTCCTCAATATCTAGAATGAGTTCAGGGAACAAATTTAGAGATTCCTCAGGTAGTTCTAACGTAATATTGCCATATTAAATGCATATTATTATGGCTCTTAATTTACACAAAAGATCTCTCCCCAGTAAATTCATAGGGGAGTTAGACATTAAGAGGAACCAGTGTTCCACAGATAAAGGTCCCACAGACACCATTCATGGTAAAAGCTTTGGGACTTTCAGAGGTGTTCCTGACACCCCACCCCCACCCCAAACATTGATAGAGCCAATAGAATTACAATTAGAATCAGGTGTACTCATCAGCACATACTTTGATGTGTATTTAGAAGTATCTAGAAGACAATTGTATAACATATTTCCTACTTTCAGTGTCACATGTGGTTCATTCCTATTTGGGGGGAGAGTGGACTGGGATGACTGGTGTAATTATATTGCTGTCTGGAAAATCAAATATTTTAATCTTTGATTCCAGAGTCCTTTCTCCCCACTCAGACTTTTATAAAGGTCCATGTTACCTCTCTGAGATTCCTCTCATTGAGGAGGATTTACATTTTGGCCATCACATGGATGAGCCCCATTTTAGATATATTATAAAATATAATTTGCCTCATTTTGATTATTGATTCTATCATTATCATAATTTCTATAATTGTTATTTCTGTAATTGTTTCTGTTGTTGTTATTTCTAGAATAGTTGTTTTTTCTAGAATAGTTGTTCCTAAAGTTTCCATTATTCCTAAAATTATTGAATACTTGAGTCCAGTTTCTGCAATTTAACATTAAGTGTCCCCTTTGTCCACATGAATAACATGAAGGTCTTTGATTTATAGATTCTTACAAAGGGGCCATAGCTACTCTATAATTTGTATCTCTTTTTTCAAAGTTTCCCTTTTAATATTTTTAATCTCCTTTCTTAATGCCTCCACGAAATCACTATCATCTTCATCTTTCCTTTCAAGACTATTATACACATATACTGCCACTATCCTTAATTCATCAAGGTCCATATTTGGCCAGTCAGGACAGCTGGTTTTAAATAGCTTTTAACCACCCTGCAACATTTTTTCACAAACTGCCTTCTCAATTGTCTAACATCTTTTTCTCTGGTCAAATCTAGGTCTATATATCTTCCTCCAGGTTCTATAAGTCTGTCCATGAACTGGGAAGGATTTTCACTGATCTCTTGTCTGAGTTTGTCAAACTTTGTCCAGCTACCTGATCTGTCAAAATATGCCCTCATGGCTTTGAGTACTGACACCCTAGCCTGACACAATCTAATGTAGTCAGCTTCATTGTTAAAATCCCATTTGGGGTCTTTAGTGACCAGTGAACTACTCCCCTTCCCCAAGCCTCATTAGTAAGCGAGATAACCTTATCATTCTCCCTTTTTGTTAACAACTCCTCTAACCAATGTTCAAAATCAATTCAGATTGGATCAAATTGTTGACATATGCTTTCCAGTCTTTTGATAACAGCTATGGGATCATCTTCAAAAGAAGGGGTTCTCTGCTTATATCCCTCAATATCCTGAGGGGTAAATGGTTTTTGATGTTTTATGGTAACTAATTCTTCTTGAGGATTAAAGGTTGGTACTACTCTCAAGGAGAATAGGCTTATATCTTGATTATTCCTTGTTATTTCTTTCTCTTGGGTTTCTGCTTGAGCTGCCATGGAGTTGGTGAAGGCAAGTAGGAATAGTAGGAGAGACATGTTGATTAGAGTGAGAGGTGGTTTCAGAAGTTGAAAAATAATTTGGGCCATTTGAGCAATACAATTTTCAAGGTATGCATCTTGTGTCTTAATTAATCTATCTTTCCATTGTTTCTTCTTCTTAGAAAGAAGTAAATTATTTGGTAAATTTGGTATATTTGAAGTAATCCTATCAGAAAAAATACTTCCCAAAATGATACCAGCCTGAAAAAATTAGAAACTGGGAGCTGTGCCAGCTCATCAATGCTCTCAGGGAACAGGAGCTGTTTGAGATTGGCTGGAACCTCCTCCTTCACTACATATGCCATAATTTCTAGCACCATACTGAATTGCCTATAAACATTTCCTTCACTTCTACTTTTTGCCTATGTATTCTTGAAAAGTAGGGATAGTATAGTAAAAAGTGAGGAACAGAAGATTAACAGGTTAATCAAACTCCTAGCTGCTTGCCAAGTATTGTAAAGGTTAAATTGAGGAGTTCAACAAAGTGGAAGAGTAGTTTAACAGAAACTTTGTTCAATTTAAGAAAGAAGTACAGCTAGAAAGATAGAAAAGAGGAAAGAGAGATGATTAAACTTATACTCTATAAATATACCTAAAATTCCTAATAGTACCTAGAATTTCCTACAACTACCTCTAACTCTCTTCTGAAGACAGTTTCTTTTGCCTGGCATGCCAGGCCTAATCCAATCTACTCTATCTATAAATTATTCACTAACTACCTAATTCCCTAAATTAATAGACACCAGTCCTTCAATCAGTTTTCTATAGCAGCCCAACTGTCAGTAGCCAACCGCCAGCAGATCCTTACCTCAGAGACAAACCTCCTACTCTCTAGAGATCCCAGGGGCAAAAGACCTTCTTCCTTCAGTGACTGCTTATTTCCTCTCTTCAGTCCTAGTCTCCCTGATAATGGAATCTCCAGCTCTGGTTCACTGACTCCTGTCAGTTCTGATCTACTTAGAAATCCTGCTCTCTAGCTTCTTAAGGAGACAGAAGGAGTGGTTAAGAAAATCCCTTTAATAATCCAAACTGGCTACTTGTGATTACCAGGACTCAGGATTCCATTTCTTTCCCCCTTCACTTTTGCACAGTCTGTGTATCAGACCTGGAATGCACTCTCTCTTCACTTGAGTCTTCTTCAAGACTGAGCTCAAAATAATAATAATTATAATAATATAATAATAATAAATTTAAAAAATTTTAAAAACTCCATCTCAGGTGCTATTTCCTTCAGAAAGCCTTTCCTGATCCCCTTAGCTACTGATCTGTTACTATGATATGTTCTATCTTCAAGGTATGTGACAGAATTCCAAGAACATGCTATGGGAATAATGTTGCATTTCAAATCAGAAGGAAACTGGATTCACTTACTAACTACCTCAAATATTATACTCAAATATTGGTTTTGACATTTACTCATTTCATTACCATGGGCAAGTCACTCAATTTCTCTGAGCTTCACTTTCCCTATCTATAAAATCATCATTATAATACTATATTTGCTATTTTCCTACTTATTCTGTTTGTACTTATAGATGTATTTGCTATCTCCTCCATTACAATGTAAATTCCTTGAGAATAGGGACTGTTTTATTCTTTTGGTTTGTCCCTTTGTCCTGGCCCAGTGCCTGGCAAGTATTAGGTGCTTAATAAATGTTTGTTGAATTATATACAGTACAAATATTAATAATATGGAAATAGGACTTGATCAATGATACATGTAAAACCCAGTGGAATTGCTTGTTGGCTATGGGAGGTGGATGGGAGGAGGGGAGGGGAAGAACATGATTCATGTAATCATGGAAAAGTATACTAAATTAATTAATTAATTATAAATGTATTAATTAACAAAATATAATTAATTAAATAAAAATAAATGTTTGTTGATCAATTGACTGGTAGGATCCTTATGAGTAAACAACTTTGGAAACTTAACATGCTCTGCAAATGAGTTAATTTTTTAAAACCTTACTTTTTGTTTTCTAATTGATACCAAGTATTCATTCCAAGGCAAAGAGCAGTAAGATTTAGGTAATTGGAATTAAGTGGCTTGCCCATGGTCACATAACTAGGAAATATCTTAGGCTAGGTTCGAACCCAAGTCCTCCTGACTCCAGGCCTGGTTCTTTATCCACTATGCTACCTAATTGCCCCAAATATGAGTTCAAAGGAACACTGAAATGATAAGATTTGGATTTGGAGGGCTCAAGTTCTCATTAAAACTCTACTGCTAACTTGTTAGGTAGCTTTGAGTAAGTCACTCAACTACTTTGCTCCATAAGGACCTAATACAACCAATATTATCAGTTAATAAGACTTTTAAAAAATTGATCAGAAATCTATAGGTAGGTACAATAGAAGTGCCAGTTTGGGGTGCTTTGGGGTTAACTCTATTGTAACTTTACCAAAATCCTCACCTTACAGTAAGGTGTAGCTTTCCAAAAGCTGGCTAAGCTCTTGCATCTCTGCCATTACTCAGTACTATGTGTACACTGTACTGGAGTCTCCATTTTGGATGCTCAAGTATTACTGGGATCCAATGGGAAAATAGTTTTTTTTTTCTTTCTTCAAGTTATGACTGGACAGCAGGGTTTTCTGAAAGTGCATATTTTTCTAAATAAAATAATGACTATTGTCCTATTAAGAGTCAAAGTGGCATTCAAGTCAAGGTTAGCGCTATAACAAATAAAAAGAAAAGGACATTGAAAGTGTCTAAAAAGGTGCTATAAATACTTTCCCAAGATGTGAAGTAAATATTAATTGAAATAAGGAGACAGGTCAAAATCTGTCTATTTTCCATAAACTATTTGAATGAATACTAAATGAATCTGTGATCTCGTTGTTTTGGAAATCCCCTTCAAGAAAAGAGATTGCAAACCATCCATATTTCTCCCACCTATCTCCATGATTTCCCATAAGTTGATCATAGGTGGTCCAACCAATGTACTGGAGGCCTTCCTTGATTTCTCCTGACAAATTGGTGGATGTGGAGGTCTCTGAGCTATTCACTTGTCATCCCTGACTCTCCATGTAGCCAGTTAATGTTCTTTTCCTAGCATACAAAATATCTGATGACAGTCTTCACTATCCTTCAGATTTCCTCATTGATTATATGTGGTAGCCTATTCATCCCCAATCAGACATCTTTTTCTTAACTTCTGTATGATATTCATTTTTTCATTTCTTTGACCTTCAGTAAACTATCTTGATGAATAGAATGTTTTAAAATTCTTGGTGATATTTGCTACAAGGGCTTTGTTTTGCTTTCTTTTTTGATGGAGGGAGAGGAGGCAGGAGGGACAGAAAGTAAATTTTGGTTAATGAAAAATAAATTAATTTTAAGAAATTAAAATAAAATCCTTGGTGAATTGTTTTGGAAAGTAGATTGAAATTCATCACTAAGTCTCTCACTGAAGACATGAATATATTGAATGAGAAGATTAGAATATATTGAAGTAAAGTCAAAACTCTCCTGTTCAAAGATCTTATATCCAATAAGGAATGTCATGGATGATCATGGAGAAAGAGACACCTGCAAGATGGAGAATACTAAAGATGTTAAAAGTTTGTTGTTTTCCTTAGTCCATAACCCTTACTACTCGAACTAAGAAACATTTCATAAGAGTACCCATGTCTTTTGGAAAGATACCATTTTTAGTACTGAATATTTAGTCCTTAATTGGACATGCCAATTATGTGTCACAGCTGTGGCTTGAGAATGATGTTGGAAAAAATGAGGTTGAATGATTCTTAGGGGACTTGATTTGGACTTGTAAGGTACTGTCTCTTTTTATTGAACATTTTGGTTGCTGAAAATGGCAAAAAATGAACATCTGCATAAAAAATGGTAACAGCAATTTTAGAAGAAATACAACCTCTCAGATAAAATGTTGGGGAGAGAACTGTTCTGTGTACCAAAGAGAAAAGTCTCTAAGAGAAATGTACTAAATGGACCTGTTTCAAGGCTAGGCACTCACTGACTGAGGCAACAATAGCTGCAGGACATTTTGGTCCATCAGCTCATTTGATTGATGTGGCAGTTTTGAGAGTTTGGAGGTTATAACTGAGAAATTGTAAATCAAATAAGTACTTGAGAACTATGAGAAGATTCTTTAAGGATTGCTGGTGTCATGCCTGACAGAAAGGCAGAACTTTTTAGCTTCACATCATAAATTAGAATACCCAATGTGAAGCCAGTGGACTTGAGGTCATAGTGTTAGAATATCTGCAAAACTTGAACTAAATTTGGTAGAACAAATACATTTAAGCCACCTGAATCTCTCTGCCTTGTAATAAGAGAGGAACTTGCATAGCTCAATAAAACTATGAACTAGGCTTGCAGAGTTACCCAAGACAGTCCAATCATTGTGGAGAATTATGATAAAACGGGATCCACTAGGGAAAGAAATGGCAAATCACTAAGTATATATATATATATATATATATATATATATATATATATATATAAGTATATATTGCTAAGAAACCTCCAGGGACAATATTAAGAAATGAACATGAACTTGTACAGATTTCAGGAGACAATGGAGATGTGCTATAGTCAATGGGGTCACAAAGAGTCAGATGACAAAACAACAAGGTCCCCTTTGCCCCTTGTGGACATGGTTGCTCTCACTGCTTGGACAAGCAGGGAATCATCAGCTATTGTTTTTCCAGTAAGATGGAGGACTAACAGGCCTTACGACATATATATATATATATATATATTGACAATGTCTTCTTTGGCCTGATGGGCACTGTCATATAAACTTCCAATGCCCCAGAGCTTCTTAGGTTTTGCCATCCACCCTGAAACTGAACTGTAAAGATTTCTGGGCTTCCCATCTTCCCTGTAACTGAACCCTTTTGTATATTGTTTCCCCTAATTATAATGTGAGCTCCTTGAGAGCAGGTACCATCTTCCTTTTCTATCTGTATTCCCAGTATTTAACACATAATAAGCACTAAACAAATATTTGTTCATTCATTTATTCATCCTCATAAACAGATTTACTTAAGGACCAATAGTCAGGGGCAGCTACATAGCACAAGTATAGAGCTCCAGGATTGGATTGAGGAGGACCTGGGTTCAAATCTAGCCTTGGACACTTCCTAGCCATGTGACTCTGGGCAAGTCACTTAACCCTCATTGTCTAGCTCTTATCACTCTTCTGTCTTTGATTGATCATAAGTATTGATTCTAAGATGGAAGGTGAGAGCTAAAAATATAGTTAGCACTTATATAGAGCTATAAGGTTTGCATAGTGCTTTAAAAAATTGTGTTTTATCTTCACAATAACCCTGTAAGATGAATACTATTATTTTCTCTTTTTATAGATGAGAAACCTTAGGTAGACAGAGATTAAGTGATTTGCCAGATTCACAGAACTAGTAAGTCTCTGAAGCCAGATGTGAAAAAAAGTTTTCTTGATTCCCAGTTGTGTAATTAGAATGTTACCCTAAAACCTACAATTCCCAGCAAAACTATGATTCCCAGCACCCTACTCTCTTCTTGTCATTACATGCTGACATAGACAGGATATAAATTGGGTGTAGTTCCATCTCTCTTTTCTTCCTGTTGTGGCTTTGGTAGAGTAGGGATTTTTGAGCAGGTAGAAAAACTTAGTCACATGGTTCTATTTTGTCAGATAATACACTTAATAAAAAATAATACTTCAAGTATTGCACATTTAATTTAAATCTTACACAGTACAGTGTACCACGCTTACAGCCCACCCTATCACCTAGCTGCCTCCCATAAAGAATATCAAATCTTTTACAGATGAAGAAAGTGATATTTGAGTCTAGGTCTTTTTTGCTCAGTGCTGTAGGAGTTAAATTAATATCCAATACTTCAAGTATTATATTTTTAAAGTTTATTATCTGACAAAATAGACCTCAAAATGCCTGCTCCACCAAAGCTGCTGACAGGAAAGAGCACTAGACACAGAACTCCACTCAATTTATATCCTGTGTACGTCAGCATGTAACGACAGGAAATGAGTGGGGTCCTGGGAATCGTAGTTTTTACTGGGGATCGTAGTTTTGCTGGGAATCATAGTTTTTAGAGTAACAGATTCTAATTTCACAGTGCTTAACTCTAGAGTTAATACTGGTGTTATTTTATTTTATTTCATTTTATACTGGGGTTATTTTAACTTGAATACTACTGTTGGAAACTCATAATGTATATTCCCATAGAAACATTTTAAATGGTCAGCAAATTCCCAGGTAAGTCCATAAAAACCTATTTAATCCACATCATTGCTATAAAATGTAGATTTGAAAAATGAAAAAAAGCATAGAATAATGTTAGTAATAGTTGAAGAAATCAGAAAAGATTTAACATTGCATTAAAAATAACTGACATAGGGGCAGCTAGGTGACATAGTATATTGAGCACTAGGTCTGGAGTTGGGAGATTCTGGGTTTAAATCTGGCCTCATACACTTCCTAGCGGGGTGACCCTGGACAAGTCACTTAACCACATTTGCTTAGTCCTTGCCCATCTGTCTTATGAATTATTAATGAATAAGGAAGGAGTAGAGATGCATTGTGGGAAGATGATGGAGTAGGGCCTGAAGCTTCTTCACCCTAATAACTCCCACACAAAGAAACAAAGAAACAAACAAAAAACTCCCCAGAACCAATGCTAAAAGCAGCAAAACCAGACAGGAGTCAGAAATGAAGCTGAACCAGCAAAGGATAACTAGTGAGGAAGGTTTCTGACTTCCCTGGCTTTAGTCCCAAGCTGTAGGTCTTAGAGGCAGGAACAGAGCAGACAGAGTATAATCAACAAGGTAGCCCTTGAGATGCAGCATTGGCAGCTTCACTTTGTTTGCTCGGTCCAGGAGCTTTCATCCAAGAGAAGGACACCATTGGAATCCATAGATGGAGGGACCTTGGAAGAGCTATATCTGCTGAGGCCTCAGCTCTAGAGACCTTCATTGGCCCACATCAGGGGTGGAGTGAAGACCATAGAGTCTGAGGGCACCAAGTCCTGAGGATAGGAACTCCAACCTTGTTGCTATCAAGTGAGGGACTTGGAAAGCCCTAGGAACTCAAACTAGACACCAGCTCTGTTCAGGGCTGTAGCAATAGGAGAGGAGGAGTAAGGAAGGAATGTGTACTGGTGAGTGTGTTTGCTGAGGACTGGGGCCCAATCAACTGTGGTCATTCCTAGAGTGTTGTTGCTACAGGAGGAGGAAGACTGCCTCCCAGAAAGTTATAAGCCAAAAAAAAAAAAAGAGTTTGGACACCATACTCCAAAAAAATCACCAAGGAAAACTGCCCAGAAATTCTTAATCAGAGGGCAAAATTGAAATGGAAAGATTCTACCAATCACCACCTTTACAAGACCCAAAAATAAAAATGCACAGAAACATATTTGCTAAGTTCTACAACTTTCAGGTTAAGGAGAAAATACCAACAAGAAAAAAAAAACAATTTAAATACAGTGGAACGACAATCAAAATTATATGAGACTTAGAAACTATGACTTTAAAATAATATAGGACATGGAATACAGCATTTCATAGAGCAAAAGAATTGGGCTTATAACCAAGAATAACATCCAGCAAAAATGAACATAATTATAAAAGGTTTTAAAATGAACCTTCAATGAACCAAAGAGCTTGAACTATTCCTAAAAAAACCCCAGAACTCAGAAGAAAATTTGATCTATAAGAAACATACAAAGGTAATGAAAACAATCCAAAAGGCCAAAGTATTTGCTTCTTATATGGGAAAATGTCATCAATGGACCCTAGGAATGACATCATTGCCTGGGTTCTTTAAAGAGACATGTATGGATAGAAGACTTGAGATTGAGGTGAATGGAATAGAATGAGCCAAAATGGTAGTGGATTAGACCAGGAAGAGGTAGGATAGAATGACTATCTCATATGGAGGAGGAATGAGTAGAAGAACAGCCACAGAAAAAGGTGAGGAAGGGATGGAAGACTAGTAGTACTGGAACCCTAATCTCATCAGATCTTGGATAAAGAAAGAACAACCTACACAAATAGAAGAATAACAATCTTCTTACCATAAAGAAAAACAAGAGGGAAATGGGATGGGATAGGGATGGACTGGAGAACTGAAGGAATAAGGGAAGCAAGAGTAGGTTAAGAGAAAGGAAGACATGGGGATAAGTAAAGGCAGGGAATAAATGAATACCTAGAGGGGAGTATATATAAAGAGTTGGGGAGGGTAAGGTCTTACTTTAATACTCATTACACTATTGAGGTTCCTTTGCATTCCTGAGGAGTTGTGGCACTGGAACAAAAGTTCTACTGGATATGTCAAGCTGGAAATATTTGGTCTTAGAAAGAGTATGATGCTGGCAGCAGATTGGGTCTGCTGCCAATGGACAAATCTAGTTGAACTGGCCCTAGTCATGTATGTTAACTGAATACCAGAAGGGCTAAGATGATCAAATTAAATGCTGATAGGAAGATAGAGAAACAAACCTAATATTATATTGCTAGAGCAGCTATGAATTGTTTTTTTAGAAAACAAGATGGAAATATACATTAAGAGCTGTGAAGCTCTTCATGCTCATTGACCTAGGGATCCCATTACTAGGATTAGGCTCAAAGGGCATTAATGAGAAGGTAAAAAGGTATGTATGTATGAAAATATTCATAGAAGCTTTGTTTGTAATGACAAAATAATTGGAAATAACCCAAAAGCAATGATTGGGAGAAATGGCTGAAGAGACTGTGATGTTTGAAGGTAATGGATTGTATTGTTATTAGAAATGACAAAATGTTGAAAATATAAAGAAAATAAGGAAAATAGATGAAGAAATTAAAAGAGAAGAAAAGAGAAAAATAATATATACCATGATTGTGTTAAAAAAAGTCACAAAATCAAGAAAAAAGTATCAAAACAAAGCCAAAGGAAAATCAAAAGAAGAGGACGGTTATGTGTATAATTTACACATTTTAAACAAATTGTAAACAATATGTGTTTGTAGTATTGCACATAATTTTAATGTATTCTTTATTTAAATTTTTGTAGTGGTGGTTACTAAGTATATAATAAAAAATTGAAAAAAGGTATTACTAAAACAAAATAAGAGTTTAAAAAAGAAATCATTAATAATGATATTGGATTTGGATTTTTGACCAAATGTATGTTTAATTTGAATGACAGTAGTATAGAGTGACTTTATGATGCTAGGACAATTCAAAGGCATAAGACTGAAATTCATCATTTTTCCTGGGACTTGATGTCATTTTAAAACTTAGGATTCTCTTTTCTCTCCAGTCAGTCAGTCAATAAACATTTATTAAGCACCTCCTATGTGCCAGGCACTGTGCCACATTCTTTGTATGATGTATCTCTTGCACCATTCATGAATTATTTGCTCAAAAAGAGAAGAGATGAGGATGGAAAGTGGCTTGGAGTGAGTGGGGAAGGGTCAAGATGGGTTAAGGTCAGCCAATAGCTTACGATGCACCGGATGTTCCTGAATCTTCTGTTGACAAGTGGGAGTGGTGGTACTAAGGATTCTCTCTCTCTCTCTCTCTTCTTTTTCTTGTAACTGCATTATGGAAATGTTCAGCTTGCTGGGTGCCTAGAGGGAGCCATTTCAAATGCTCTGTTCAAGAAATTGAAAGATTACCTCGTTTGCCTGAAGGCTCCATAAGCAGTTACTGAATTGTTTTCCGAGGTGTTAGGTGGTAACTTCCTAAAGCAATCTTGCTCCTTAAGTAAATCAAAACCCCTACGTTCCTACGTTAGTGGGAGCAAGGGAAAGGGGCCTGATTCCTTGAAATGAGGCTCATTTTTCCTGTCTTGGGTGGCAAGAAAGGCGTACGAGTGTCCCATAGCAATGGAATTTACTGGTCCTCTTTGCCTGGCAAGTTTTCGGAAAGGGCACTTGACTGTAATGTACCCTAAAGACTTCTCAATGAGAGCTGATTGAAAGTCCCTCGCAGGAAGCTGGGATGTTGTGGAGAGCTGTAAAAATACGTCTCCTTGTGAAAGAATTACCTTTATTACCCACTCCGAGTCTTTTCCTTCTATGATTCATCAAACATTCTCATGGTGCTGGAGTGGAAACGAATTGCAATATGCCAAGGAATCCAAGAAAGATTTGCCGTGCGTGCAGGCGGTGTGAGTACCCTGAGTGCTGTGTTCCAGTAGCAGCCTCGAAAAATGATTAGAGAGGAGGAAACAGTGTGATGATAAGTAGTTAGGAAGAAAAAGGAGGAGGCAGAAAGTTAAAGGGCGAGGGAAGCCAACGAGTCAGAAATAGAGCATCTTGGGCTTTTGAGGGAAGGGATAAGATGGAAGCTTAAGAGATCCTACAAGCTTTTTGATGAATTGGAACATGGAGAGCTGTGTGGGATGCACTTTGGTGCTGTGGAATTAGGCTGAGAATCAGCAGATTCTAGAACTGGTTCTGCTACTAACTGATTGGGTGATTCTTGTGACCAAGGAATAATGTTCTAAATTGACTAAATAAATTAATTTAAATTAAAAAAAAAACTGATTGGGTAACTTTGGGCAATTTGCTTCTCTGGGCTTCAGTTTCCTCATTTATAAAATACAAAGGTTCTATGACCTCAGACTGTATGGTGAAGTAAAAAGATCTCTCAGGACTTGGAATCAGGAGAGGCTTCCAAAATCCAGCTGTAGCATCTCGGGTGTGATTCCAGGAAAGAGAGCTACTCTGTACGAGCCTCACTTTCCTCAGATGCAAAATGGGTTTAGTAAAACTTTATAGTAATATTTTTAAACAATACCTTCCTCACAGGGTTGTTTTGAGGAGAATAAAACATGAGGAAACGTGTTTTATTCATGTTGTTATATATGTAATATATATTTATGTTGTTAATATATACATATATATACCAACAATGAATGGGGTGGGGGGCTTATCCCACATTATGTGAAGACTTTTCCCTGCTGAAATGGGTAGATGAGAACAGGGTGTTCCAAAGGCTATGAAGGTGGTCAAAGCAGGCATTTTGGAGAGTTTGGTCAGACATGGAAGATGTCAAAGTCATCCAAAGCATCCTGAGCCATCCCTGGTCATTCAAGCTTTTGTCTTGCCAAAGGCCTTGGATGACTCTGGAAGAGAGAGTGATGCTGATGACTTTGTGCAACTCTGCCTCACTTAAATCCAATTTATGTACAGGTTAAGACATCACCCCTTAATGTCACTGGTCCTCTTCAAAAACAAAGGACAAACAACTCTATACATGAGCTATTATTCTTACCCATAAGGTGCACTCCATCTCTAAAAATCTATGACTGAAATATTAAAAAAAAAGAATTGGAAGAAGTGTAAGGCTCCCCCCTAAAGGAGGGTTTTATGAACTATATCTGTCTTTGCATTTAGTCTCTCTTTGTGTCTGTCTCTTAATATCTCTGTGGCTAGCTGTGTGACCCTGGGCAAGTCACTTAACCCCACTGTCTAATTCTTCTGCCTTGAAATCAATATACAGTACTGCTTCTAAGACATAAAATGAAGGTCTTATATATATGCATATATAAAAACTACATATATTAAAACTATATATGCATATATATATATAACAAATTCAACATGTAACTGTCAAAGCTATTCTGCTTGTCTGTGGACTCCCTTGGGCTTTTTGTTTTCTTTTCCTTTGTGTGTGGGTAATCCTATCATTGTCCCCCCACCCTTCTCCCCATAACAAGTGAATAAAGAAAAATCCTTGTAACAAACATGCAATATCAAGGAAAACAAATTCCCACAATGATCATGGAGAGCCTTCTTCAGAAAGTCTCCTCTTGGATACCATTGCCTTGCTCTTCCTCTGGCCCCATTTTGCTTCTGAGTCTAGATCCTGCCCCTTAAGGAAGCATTGTTCCCTGCATGTAAGTGCGTTGGGAAAGTGATTCAGGTTCCAAGTAGTTGCCCAAACATACAAACCAACAGACACACAGATAGAGGGAAATGGCACTATTAAAAAACATGTCAGCAAGATGAAACATGAGTCCAAATGAAAAATGGAGCAGACAGAGGGGGGAAAAGTAGAGCATAAAGATTCAAAAGAGATATGCTTTAGAGAGGAAAAACAGGGGACCGAAAAATTAAAAGTTTTTAATCCTTTACCTACCACAATCTTTTTTTTTTTTAAGGTCAGCTATATGTTAAAAAGAAATATATAAGGGGCAGCTGGATAACTCAGTAGATTGAGAGTCAGACCTAGAGAAAGGAGGTCCTAGGTTCAAATGTAGCCTCAGCCACTTCCTAGCTATGTGGCCCTGGGCAAGTCACTTAACCCCCATTGCCCAGCCCTTACCACTCTTGTGTCTTGGAACCAATACACAGTATTGATTCCAAGATGGAAGGTGAGGGTTTATTAAAGAGAGAGAGAGAGAGAGAGAGAGAAATATATGGAAGGGGGCAGAAGGGTGCTGCTGCTATCCAATGTGAGGAAAGGAAAATGGGAAATGATTACTTGAATAAGTTTGGTATATTCAAAACTGTAGGCTCTGATGAGTTACTGAAAAGGTTAGGAAATGGAAGTGGTAATCAACTTCTCATAGGTGATTAGAGATGAAAGGAAGCTGAAAGATAATTTAGTCATAAAATCATATATTTTTAGGAGAAAGGTGCCTTCAAAGTCATCTAATGAATTTCCCTCATTTTATTGATGAAAAAACCGAGGCCCAGAAAAATGTCTTATCCAGTCACATAGCAGGTAAGGGAAAAGTCAGGCTCCCAACCCAGGTACTCCAGCTCCAAAACTGAAATACTTTCTTCTATATTGCTCTCAATCCCCATTTTTATTGCATTTTTTTTAAATTGTGTTTTCCAAATTAGCAAAAATCTGCTTTCTACTCCTTCTCCAACCCCATTGTCCCAGTTGAGAAAGGAAGAAAAATAAAATCTCTGTTGTAAACTTGCATAGTCAACTAAAGCAAATTTCTGCATTGGCCATATCAAAAAATAAAGATCTCATTCTCTCCTTTGAGTCCTTCATTTCCCAATCAGAGGACGTGTAGCACATTTCATCACCAATCCTCTGGGACTGTGTTTGGTTATTATACCTATCAGAGTTCCCAAGACTTTCAGAGTTGTTTGTCTTCATCCTAGTATGTTCATTGTAAAAATCATTCTCCTGGTTCTATTCACTTCACTCTGCATCAGTTCATACATGTTTTCCCAAGTTTTGTTGAAACCATCCCTTTTATTATTTCTTATAAAATAATATTTTCCATCACATTTATATACCATAATTTGTTCAGCTGTTACTCAATTTATGGGTAGCCCTCCAGTTCCCCTTCTATACCACCTGAAAGAAGACTGTCAATATTTTTGCACATACTTAGATTTTGTTTGTGCTTAGGACTGCTCTCTCTCTAACTCTGCCTTCCCTCTAATCTCCCTTTCTCCCCTTTCCCTCCTATTTCTCCATTGAGAGCAAATGTATTTCTGAACCTAATTCTGTGTATGTATGTGTGTGTTCTCTCTTTTGCTTAGTTCATTTGGGAGTGAGATTCAAGTATTAGCTATGACCACCCTATTCCCTCCACATTGTTTGTATAGATGTCTATTAGCAAACCCTGATTATGTGAGATAATTTTCCCTAAATTTCCTTTCCCTTTTATCCTACTTCAGCATTTTCCTCTTCTCCTATTCCATCCTTTCTTTTAATATTTTAAAATCTTTTTTTAAACAATTACTCATTTTGTTCTTTCTTAAGACCATCAAGACATAATAGAACCACTACCAGACCTTGCTTAATTAGGTCCCTTCTGTGACCTCTGATTATGATCGGGTTCAGAGGGGACATATATATCATCTTTCCATATTTGAATGTAAACATCCCTATTTAGTTTAATCCCTTATGATTGTTCTTGTTTAACTTTTTATTTCCCTTAACTCTTGTGTTTGAACTTCAAAGTTTTGATATGGCTCTGGTCTTTTTATCATGAATATTTGGCAGATTTCTGTTTCATTAAAGGTTTATGCTTATAAATTATTCCTGGTGTTAAATCTATATTCTTTGCCTTCTGGAATTTGCATTCCAAGTTCTCTATTCCTTTAAAGTAGTAACTACTAAATTGTGTGTGATATTGTGACTCTTTAATACTCACATTCTTTCTTTCTGGTTCTTTGCAGTAATTTTTCTTGAACCCTAAAGCTCTGTATTTGGTCTTTTATGTTCCTAGGAGTTTCCTTAGAGGGTTTTCTTAAAGGAGGTGGATTTTTTTTCTATTTTTACTTTTTCCTCTGATTCTAAGAGATCTGAGCAGTTTACTTTTATGATTTCTTGTCATGTGTTTTCTAGGCTCTATTTTTGACTATGGCATTCAGATGGTCTGGTGATCCTTAAATTTTTTTTCCTCCTCAGCCTGTTTTCTAGCTTGTTTTTTGTTTGTTTGAGTTTGTTTGATTGTTTGGTTTTTTACTATGAGACCCCTTACATTTTATGCTTTTTCCAGTCCTTTGACTTTGTTTCAATATTTTTTATTGCCTCATGGAGTCATTGGCTTCTATTTGGTCCATTCTAATTTTCAAGGAGTTTGTTACTTGGATAAAGTTTTATATTTCTTGTTCTAAATTGCTAATTTCCTTTCCAATTATTTTTTCCATAGCTCTTATTTCTTTTCCATTTTCTTCTCTCTAGCATTCTCATTTCATTGATTAAAAAAATTTTTTTTTAATTTTTGCTTCTTCTCTTCTAGGAATTTGAGGTAAATCTGTGCCCAAAGTATGTTTTTCTTTGAGGTTTTGTTTATAGATATTTTTGAGAGTTATTCACTTCTGTATTTGTTTCTCAAGCTTCCTGTCATGATAATAGTTTCCTATGGTGGTATTTTGTTGTTGTTTATTCATTCTTCCAGTCTACTTCCTGATTTTGAACTTGCTATTACAGCCCTTCTTCAATCCCCATTTTTAAAAATGAAGGAACTAAGGTCTAGTTAGTTGAAATGATTTGCATTGGGTGGTAGATCCAGGACTATAGCTCAAGTCTCTTTCCTTATGCCACATTACTCTCAGATTCTACTTAGGGAAATAAGTAGATTCTGACCTAAATCTAAATTAAAAAATAAATAACTGTTTGAAGCTTAACATAAAAAACAAACAAACATAGGAAACCTTCCCCAAACTCTCTTAATTCTAGTGCCTTTCCTCTGTGAATTATTTCATATATATGTATACATACATGTATATCCTATATGTAGCTTGCTTTGTATTTGTTTGCCTGTTGTCTCCCCCCATTAGATTCTCAGTTCCTTGAGGGCAGGAAATGTCTTTTGCTTTTTTTTTTTTATCCCCAGCACTTAGCATAGGACCTGGCACAGGCAAGACTATAATAAATGTTTATTAATTGATACCTTGTTTTGTCTGTTGGTGTAGCACTCTGCAGATGCCATAGAACCAGGTTGCTCTATTTGTTCCCTGTGGAAACAAAGACAAATTCACTTGCTCCAAAAAACAAACAAACAAACAAAAAAATAGAGCTAACCTTTTGCTAGGGAACCTGTTGGGTACAGGCATCCCAAGCAACTGAATACAGATAAGTTAACTACAAAATACAAATAAAATAAGGACAAAGACATTTGGGACCAGTGGCACTAAAAGGGGGCAAGCATCAACTGCCATGGGGATAAACTAGAAGCCTTCCCAATAAGATCAGGAGTGAAACAAAGATGCCAATTATCACCTCTATTATTTAACACTGTACTAGAAACACTTTAGCAATTAGAGAAGAAAAAGAAATTGAAAGGATTAAATGAGGAGACGAAACTATCACTCTTTGCAGAGGATATGATGGTCTACTTAAAGAACCTCAGGAAAATCAACTAAAAGACTAGTGGAAATAATTAACAACTTGAGCAAAGTTTCAGGGTACAAAATAAACCCACAGAAATCATCAGTATTTCTATATATTTCCAACAAAATTCAACAGCAGGAGTTAGAAAGAGAAACTCCATGTAAAGTCACTTTAGACAATATAAAAAATTTGGGAATCTATCTGCCAAGACAAAGATCGGAATTCTCAAATGTACCCATTTATTGATTATTTATGGATCCTATTCATCTGCCAAAGTCTCTGAGATCTTTGTTTCAGTTTGGTTCTTTAAAAAAAAAAACAACCCTTACTTTCTTATTATGAACTCTAAGACAGAAAGGCTGTAAGAGCTAAGCAATTGGGGTTAAGTGACTTTCCCAGGGTTCCACAGCTAGGAAATATATGAGGCCAGATTTGAACCTAGATCTTCCTGACATTAGAACTGATGTTCTATATTCTATGCTACCTAGATGCTCTGGTTATTAATTTATTTTTATTATTAAACTTTATATTGTGTTTCTCTGACATCTTAATAAATGATCACATATTAACTTTGGAAAAAAAATTATAATGCTCTGACTGGTTTTGCAGCCAGTTCTAGTATTTTTTGTGCCCTAAGTTGGGGAATTGGTCTGAAGGCAGGCACTGATCATTTGGTACATTGCTAAGGCAGAAGCCAATTTAAGATTCATCTCTAGCAAACACAGCAGGCACTGTGGCTGGCTCTCAGGCTGTCCATCATCCTCCAGCATCAATTTTAAAGGGAACATCCCCGGCTTTGTTGTCAGTCCATCAGCCCGCTGTCTCATAGCCCTGAAGCAATGTGGATACCAGATAGAGTAGGAAAGAGAATAGGTGGGAAAGGACAGAAGCAGAAACCCAGATGAGAGGCTTGGATAAAAAGGTTAGGACCCTTGGGCAGCTATGTGACTCAGGGGATAGAGAACCAAGTCTAGTGAGGGGAGAATCCTTGGTTCAAATTTGATCTCAGACACTTCCTAATTGTGTGACCCTGGGTAAGTCACTTCACCCCCATTGTCCAGCCCCTACAGCTCTTCTGCCTTGGAACCCATGCACAGTATTGATTCTAAGATGGAGAGTAAGGGTTTAAAAAAAAAAAACAAGAATAGGTCCCATCCTTGAATTGAGTTCTTCAGCTCTTCCTATCCCCATTCCCAATCTCCTCCACACACACAAACACACCAGCTCCTACTCTCAGCATGGACTAGCGGGGAATGTCCCTGCCTTTATTCTGGGAGTGAAACATAGCCAATTAGTTTCACGCCTGAGGAAAATATTGCGGCCAAACTCCAAGGTGTCTGTGACACTGACAAAAGAGAAACCTTCCCTCGCTGTTCAATGGAATGTTTCATGTACAGATTTGGAGCCTGAAATGAAATCGTAAAGGCATCATCAATCAATCAAGACATATTCACTGAGTTTGAGAAATCAAAAAACGCTGGACTAAAAGACAACACGGAGGGAGACCTGCCAATTCATGCCTTTCATTTTTCAAAGGAGGAAGGACCCAGAGAAGGGCCTGAGAAGAGCTTAGAGAAAGGAAATGACTTGTTCAAGGGATCAAATATAAAGAAGTTGAACTTGGTATTTGAATAAACTAGACTGTAAATAAAATACCAGTAAATCCTTCTTTTAGAGTTGAAAAGACTCTTAGTGTCTAGCTCAACTAGAAATGGGGACCACTGATCCATACCCAAGGATCCCCGAGAGACACATATTGACTACATTTTAAGGTGTAATATTATCTGTGCTCTGCTGTATTTTCATTTATTTTGTTATATGTCTCCCAAGAACATTTTAATCTGACTTACACTGGGGAGTTTTTTTTTTTTTGGTTTTGTTTTCCCCCAGCCCTGCTGATACCTGTGATTTCGTCTAGCTTCCACATTTTACAGATGAGAAAACTGAGTTTCAGAGAAGGGAAAGGTCTTTCACTTAGTGACTGGTAGATCTAGAATTTAATTCATATGTTCAGACTACAGTCTATATTCTCTATTTCATGCTATTGTGGTTCTCTGTAGTTATTTGTAAAGTTGGTGTTAATTAATCTTTGATGTCCAAAGAGTATCAAGGAACCTAGATGATATGATTTTGAGGGACTGCGACTTTCTTTTCTATTTGATGCTCATGAATTGCTGTTGGCCTACATGGGTGGACAAGACAACTTTTCCAAGATGACAAAATTTTTAATCTGTGGACATTTCTCCTGTGTTACTGAGTAAAAGGGGAGAAAATCAATTCATGAATAAATGATCCAATCTGTGGATTCCTGGATTGGAACATTTCTTCAAAAGAAAGATTGGAAAGCACAGTGGTTTTATTTTCAGCTTTAATAGTGAAAGAGAGGGAAACAATAATAAAATAGACTTTGGGAGAAAAACCTTTTCTGTCAGCCTCTCTCACCACAAGCTACAGAGGATATGATGAAGTTAGATTTCTTTTCATTTACTTTCATCTTATAGATCTGATGCTGCAGGGGGAAAGGACTAAGTGTATTTAGAAGGTCTCGCTGGTGTATGTAGGAAGATCTATAGTTTATTTCTGAAACAAGAAGCAGCATCTGTTGGAGCTTGGAGACCAAATAAGATTTTTCAAAGTCAAGCTGAGATATTGGGTCCCCCTTTTTACAGGCAAACCCCTGGCATGGTGCCTTATAAATCTGAGCCTAACACCTTTTCCTTAACTTGTCCTTTATGCTGACATATTGGAGGACATAACAGTTTATATTCTCCCCTTGATATGTGTAGCTGTAACTTCCATTAGTGTTAATGGAACTGTTGTCAGCACACAGAAGAAGGAATTGGCCCCTGAGGTGGAGAACATCACATTGCCTCCTCTGTTGCTTCCATTATCCTGCCACCTCCAAGATAAGCTTCCACTCAGCCCCCTCAATCTCTTCTCCCTCCTTGATATTCCTTATTTTTCCCTCCCACACTAAGATGCATAGGATCATGGAAGTATTAGAAGTAGTTAGAGGCTATCTACTAGAAAGCCCCTTGTCTGATAACTAAAGAAACCAAGTCCCCCGAAGATTGTCATTTGTCCAAGGGTCAAAAAGCAGTATCTCCACCCACCATGCCTTCCTTCCTCTAAGGCTTTGTGGTCATGTGATTTCTTCAACCTAAAATATCCCTTTCCCGCTCCCTGCTTTATTCACCATGAAGAAGACACATTGGAAAAACAAGAGATATAAATCAAAATTTTGTTGGTGCTTAGAAGTCCCCTACTGTTCCAGGATTCCTAAAGGATGCTCCATTACACACAAAAGAAATTGAGACGAGGGTTCATTCTTCCACCAAAGAGCCCAACATCCAGACCGTATTATATTGCCTCCACCTCTACAACCTGGAAGATACCTGGGGGAGGAATTCCAAGCTGGGTAAGAAGCCCAACAAAGCAATGATGATTCCTTGGCTAGTGGGACAATCCTAAGCCTAAAATTAACTAACAATAACTAATTAATAATAATTAATTAATCAATATAAATTACTACATATTATATACACAAAATTAATGTAAAATATAAATAAAGTAAATAACAAATAAATATATAGTAAATAATTAGTAATGGCTTGTTGGATAATTCCTAAGCATTCATCAGGTTCACAAAAATAGAAACTAAACATTGCTTTAGTATGAATAGAAATAAACTTTCCAGAGTATACAAATAGGTGCATTTTTATTGGGGGGGGGGGGATTTAAATAAATACAACTGAAGAAATTGATTTTAGTTATACATAAAGCAGCAATGTAAGTGACTTTAGCCATGTGGGATAGAAGAGAATTTTATAACTGTAAGTACTATTGGTCTGACCATGTGGAACATGAATATTGACCTGAGGAAGCCACTTGAAAACTTAATGGTCTGTTGTATTAGGTTTCAGGTATAGCTAAGGGGTGAAAAGGTCTTGAACATAATTGTATTTTTTTTTATTTTAGAAGTTGCTCCAAAATTCTCAACAGCACACAAACATTGGAACGTAAAACAGTTCAGAATGCAAAGTAACTCACATGCTCCCAAATGACTACATTGTACCCCAGGACACTGGATTTTAGCTCTTTGACATTAGCTAATGACTTTTTTAACCAGCTAAGGGGTTGGTGTCTTTTTTTTTTAGATCTGTCTTTATTTTAAATCAGTGCTTTAAAAAATAGTCAGGCACTCCACTTCCAGAGCTGTGATGGCTAGGGAAGAATTATTGCTCAATTCACTTCACGATTCCAGTGATTCTTTAAGTGTAGCCAAAAAGATCAATGGCAGTTGGCTGGATAGGGGATGCTTTTAATGATCCTGCTGTTGTCAAATTAATCTAAGAAGAATCTTTTTTGAGGGGTGATGATGGTGATGATATGAATATACCATCTGTACTGTGAACCTTAGATGACACTGACTATAATCTCAGTTACTGGCTAGAACCCACTTTGGTCCAACTCCACAGTTCACAGCAAAGCCTGCAGTAAAAAAGGGTAAAGAGTAGTTTCCAGAGTACATTCTTGCTTGCTTTTTAAGCCCTTCTCCAAGTCTGGGGAAAATGATAGAGACAAATCTAGAGATAGTCCCCCATTAGTAAAGCAGTGGTCCTCATTATTATTTTTTATTATTATTGAACATTTCACTCTACATCACACAGAGTGATCAGAATCATGAAAATTCTTCTCAAGTCACCTCCAACAACTCATATCCAGTAATTTCTAGTGGCATAATTTTATTATTAAGGTGTTCTGCTGACATGAGGATCCTAGAAGTCCTATGAGAACCTGGAAAACCTCAATATAGATTGAATCTCCTATAATGTCTCCCATAAAATCTCTATCTTGTGCCCTTTAATACTATAAACTTTAATCTCTCTCTCTCTCTCTCTCTCTCTCTCTCTCTCTCTCTCTCTGTCTCTCTCTCTCCGTCTGTCTCTGTCTCTGTCTCTGTCTCTGTCTCTCTCTCTCTCTCACACACACACACACACACACACAGAGCTCCTTAACAAGACATTTTGATACCACAGCCCAAAGAAAATTAAAAAAAAAACAACACTTTAATCTTTTCCTTAGAGAAAGAACTTAAACACTAGAGAGCCTAATTTTTCTTTCCCTAAACTAAATTGTCCACATGAGTCACAGTAAAAGTGACAGATTCAGTCCAGTTTGCACATTGGTACACATGGTTTTAGGGGCTGTGAGGATGTGCGAATCTCTCTTCAGGTCTATATGTATCCCTGTAGCACTCTCTTCTTCTCAGATTATATTACATAATACATAAAAGAGACCTAGAAATCCCCTATGAATGACATAGAAGGAACTTACCTGATAATTTGATATATTATTTTGTACTGTATTGTCTTGTTTCCTGTTTACAAATTCTTGGACACAATTTAAGAAAAATCAAAGATGACAGCTATCTGGTGATTTCTGAATGGGAATAGAAAGGAATTTACTTATTGCTAAGATTTACACAAGATATCTATAAAAATTGACCACATAGGAGCTTTTTCCATGTTTGAAATACTGTACTGTAAATAGGAAGTATGTTACTTTCTCTTTATTTATATGTTTACCACATACTTTGATATTTGAAGTGTTATGTATTGGAAAGGTCACTTATATTTCCAGAACAGATTAGATTTTATGCCATCTTCTTTCTTTGAATTATCAGCAATAAAAGATGAAAAACAACAAAAAAATTGACTATGTATAGGAAGATAGACATATAAAAATATATAAAAACAAGTACAAAATACATAATGCAATAAAAATTATATTCAATAAATGGCTCTAGATCACTACTAATTAGAGAAATTCAAATTAAAACAAATTTGCTGAGCTAAATGATGTCAGAGGTCCCCTATAGTTCTGGAATTCCAAAAAGAAGTCTCAAGCACATGAAAGAAAATGAGAATAGGGTTCAGTCTGCCACCAGAGACTGAAACCAAGCCAATGTTATTTTGCATCCACTTCTACAATCTCTATGAAGGATTTCACACTGTAGAAGTCTAACAGAGCGATTAAATCTGGCCTCAGACACTTCCTGGCTGTGTGACCCTGGGCAACTCACTGTTGTGGATAAATTTTGAAATTGTATCTGTTTGTTGCTAAGAAGGGCCAGCTGGCCAAACTTTGTTGTGAATTTGTTTTAGGCTGAGAAGAGCAGTGAGGCCTGTATAACAATAAGGTCTTTTCAAGGGATAGGGTCTGGCACCACTGTGGAGGCAGTAGGTAAAAACAAAACTTCTATTTATTAAGGTTTAAAAGGATTTAAAAGGTTGAAGGAATATAAGGATAGGGGTCCCTAAGTCTAAAAAAGGGGACTAACTCAAGCCACACCCAACTCAAGGCCTAGACCTGCTCTCTCTCCTTATCACTACCGTAACCCGATTTCTAGCTCTATAAACCTATTTCTAATAATTATAATTCTTATATAGTATAAAGTTACTGCCTCCTTGTAGTTGTTCAGTTCTCCAACTCCCAGTCAGTCAGGGTTTTGGGGCCTACTGGCTCCTGGCCTGGAAGCCGAGCCCAGCTGCTCCACTCTGTAAACAAGGAGGAACAAAAACCAGATTTCTTCTTCTAACTGTTGATCTTACTTTCACAGCTCTTCCCAAAACTTCCAACTTTCTCTTCTTTCCAAAACTGTCAGGCCAGTTCAAGGAATTCCCAGGAGCCAAAGCTTTAGCCTTCTCTCTGGGCAGGGAACACCAGCAGAGAGAGACAGTTGGGCTTAACAGAACTTCCAATTCCTTGGGTGTCTCAGAATTCCTAAGCAAGACCTTAGCACAAGGTTCCACCCAAGGCAGTCTGACAGTCTGACAGGATTCATACTCCTGTCACTAACTTATGTAAAAATGGAGACTTGAGTCCAGGACTTCAATCCCCAGAAGTCCTTGCTCCACTTCCCCAGAATGCTTTGTAATATCACGGAATTCTCACCTGGGCCGAGATCAAGATGGGGTATTTAACCTGATTGGAAAGGCTTCTGGGCCTCTCTTTTCTTTCCTGTTTCAGCTTACACGCAGACTCTTTTCATAATGTAGGTGAGGTTGTCTAGGCCAGAGGCCTAGACACGTGTTCTCTTATTCTGTATTTTCTTTAATCCTTTAATAAACCTCTAAAAATATAATACTCCTTGCAGAGAGAAACTAATTTATACTGCCTCAGTGTCCCCCAACTTTAACTCTTACACTTAGCAAAACCCAATAACTATTTTACCCCTAATATCACTTAACCCCCATTGCATAGCCCTTACAGTTTTTCTGTCTTGCAACCAATACTTAGTATTGATTCTAAAACAGAAGGTAAGAGAATTTTTTAAATTAAATACAAAATAAAACAATAAAAGTTTTTTTTTAAGTACATTCAATCTGTTTTCAGAATTCATCTAGAGGTAGATAGTATCTTTCATCATCAATCTTTTGAAATTGTCTTGATCAAAGTAGCTAAATATTTCACAGTTGATCATCCTTACAATATTGCTAATAATGTGTACAATATTTTCTTGGTTCTGCACACTTCACTTTACATGACTTTAAATGTTTCCCAGTTTTATTTTTCTGTTTCTTTTGAGTCTTGTGCTTAAAATTTAAGTTTTCTATTCAGCTCTGATTCTTTTTTTTTTTATCAAGAAAGCTTGAAAGTCTTCTATTTCATTAAATACTCATTTTCTCTTAAAGGGAAAACTCTGTTTTGCTGAATAGGCTACTTTTGGTAGTAATCTCAGTTCTTTTGCCTTCCAAAATATTATTTTCCAAGTTATCTGCTCCTTTAAGTAGTAGCTGGTATGTCTTATATGATCCTTGACTGTGGCTCTACAGTATTTAAATATTTGCTTTCTCCCTGATTTGAGTATTTTCTTTTTGACCTGGGAGCCCTAGAATTTAGCTATAATATTCCTAGGAGTTTTCATTTTGGGATCTCTTTTGGGTGATGATTAGTGGATTCTTTCAAAGTCCAGGATATCAGGACTGTTTTACTTGAAAATTTCTTTAAGTATGCTGTGTAGATTCTTTGTTTCATCATGACTTTCAGGTGATTCAATATTTCTTAAGTTATCTCTCCTCGATCCATTTTCTAGGTCAGTTATTTTTTCAAATGAAATATTTCACTTTATCCTCTATTTTTTTTTCATTCTTTTGATGTTGTTTTGTTTTTTCTTAATGTTTCACATAGTTATTCACTTCTACTTGCACAATTCGAGCTTTTAAAAATGATTTTCTTCAGAGAACTTTTTAACCTCTTTTCCCATTTGGCCAATTCTACTTTTTAAGGAACTGTTTTCATCAGTTCACTTTTGTTCCTCTTTCTGTGTTTTTTTTTCTCAACAAAATTGTGTTATTTTCACCAGTATTATTGTGCTTCTTTTAATAAGCTGTTAGTTATATTTTCATAATTTTCTTCTTTTGTTTTCATTTCTTTACCTAATTTTTCCTCTACTACTTTGATTTTTAAAAGAATTTTTTAGCTCTTCCAGAATTCTTGTGGATTTTATATCCAATTTATTTTTTTCCCTTTGAGGCTTTGTTGGTAGATTTTTTGAGTTCATTGTCTTTTTCTGATTTTGTGTCTTGATCTTCCCTGTCACCATAGAAGCTTTTTATTATCAGGTTCTTTTTGTTTGTTTGCTCATTCCCCACCCTATTTCTTGATTTGAAACTTTGTTAATGTTGAAATCTGTTCCTGGCATGCTGGTGGGTAGGGCCTCTATGCTCAAGCACCAAGCTTTTTTGCACTACTGTTTTCAGAGGTAGTCCAAGGATTTTCAGTGCTTCTAAAATGATGTGATGGAGAGAGGTATGATCACTGCTCTCTTGATCTGCAATCAGGTCCTTACCTAGGAAGAGCCCCAGGCCCTTAGAATTGCAACTGATACTTCTCATGACCTCCAAACAAACAATTTGTGTAGAAGTATTTTTGCAGCAGAAATTAAAAGATGGAAATATAAGTACTCTAAGAAGAATTCTGCCACAATTAAAATGTCCTTTCTCTGGAAGAATTTCCCACAACTAATGTTGATTCCTTTAAAAAAAATTAAAATGGATAAACATTAATTTTCTTTCTTTCTCCTTTCAGAAAAAAGAAAGCAGGGATAGAAGGAGGAAAAAATCAAGAAACCAAGAAAGGAAGACATAAAAAAATAAAACTTTAATAACAAATATAAATGATCAGAAAAAAGGAATTATCATATTGGCCATGTCCAAAAATTTTCCTTAACCTGAATACTGAGTCCATCACTTCTCTTTTAAGAGATGAGTCATCTGATATTATGTTGCATTAGTGAGAGTTTTTAAGTCTTTCAACATTGTTCTTAAACAATTTCTTATGCCATGGTAATATTCCACTCTATTCATACATCATAATTTGTTCAGTCACTCCCTAATTAGGGATACTCTATTTAAATTTCCAGTTCTTTGCACACAGAGACCTGCTATAAATATTTTTATACAAAGAAGTCCTTTCCCCCCTTTTTTGATTTGTTTGCTGGGTCAAGGGGGAATAAATGATTTGATGATTTGGATACATTGCTTTGCAGAATACCTAGACCAGTTCACAGTTTTACCAAGAGAGCATTAGTGTAGCTGTTTTCAAGCATTTTTTCTTTTCTTTCTTTCTTTTTTTTTTGTCATCTTGACCACACTAGTGAATATAGAGATTTAAGCATTTTTTAAAGTATTTATTGATAGGTTTTTTCTTACTGTAAAAACAACCTATTTTATCATTTGGCCATATTTCAATTGAGGAATCTTGTCTATTTTCATAAATTCTTTATATATCTTGGAAATGAGATCTTTTTCAAAGAAACTTGCAAAGATTTTTCCGCAGTTAACTGTCTTATAATTTTAGCATTGGTTTGATTTGTATAAAAACTTTAATTTTATATAATCAAAATGACCTATTTTATCTTCTGTTATCCTCTTTAACTCTGGTTTGGTTATGATCTCTTTTTCTATTGATAGATTTGAGAGGCATTATCTTCCTTGATCCTCTTAATCTATGACATCTTTTATATTGAAATCATAGCTATTTAAGTTTTTCTTAATATATGATATTAGAGTGGTCCCTTTTGGCCTAAAACTTCTTTTAAGAACCCCTAGCTTCTGTGTTAGAATCAATACTGCATATTGGTACCAGAGCAGAAGAGTTGTAAAAGGCAGACAATGGGAATTAACCAATGTCCAAGGTCATACAGCTAGGAAGTATCTGGGACTTGAACCCAGCAACTCCTGTCCTGAGGTTTGGCTCCCATTCTACTGAGCCACCTAGTTACCCCCACCTCTTGGTCTAAACCTGCCAGACAGTATGATAAATGTCATTATATTGGCTCAACCTATCTAGCATGAATTGATATTTCTCCAATTATTTAGCTCTATCTTTATTTCTGTAAGGATTATTTTGTAGCTGTAATACAGTTTCTGTGATTTTTCTCAGTAAGTAAACTCCCACTTTTTTATGTATTGCAGTTATTTTAACAGAAATTTATCTTTATATCTCTTCCTTCTAGATTTTGATGATAAAATACAGATATGCAGATTTTATATGGATTTATTTTATATTCTACAATAAAATTAACTAATGGTTTATCCATTTTTATTATTTAAAAACAGTTCTAAGTTTTATTTATTAACTTAATAATGTTTTGCTATCAGTTTTATTTCCTTCTTTTCTTTTTAAAATTTTTATTTTGGTCTTTAATTGGGGATTTAAATTTGTTGATTTTCTAGATTTTTTTATTTTTATGACCAATTCAGTCATCTGTTCTTTTTATCTTTTGTTATTGAAAGCATTAAAAAAATATAACTTTTCTCCTAGGGACTAGTTTATCTGTGCCCCATAAATTTTATTATCTCATCTTTGTTTTAATTTCTTTTGATGAAATTATCTGTTATTTCTCTTGTTTGCTCTTTGATCCACCAATTCTTTTGGACCAAATTATTCAGTCTCCCATTAATTTTTAATCTTTTCTTGATTACCCCTTTATTTCATAAAACTTTTACCACATTGAGGTCAAAGATATACACATTTATGTATACATTTCTGCATTTTTTGCAGTGTTTTTTGCCCTAATACATGATTAGTTTTTGTAAAGGTACTCATACAGCTGAGCAATGCAGAAACTATTTTCTATTTCTAATCAATAATCTCCAGAAACCTATGAATTTCTAATTTTTCTAAAATTTCTATTAAAATTGATAACATATCTTTTTATATTTTTGCTAGATTGTTCTATATCTGAAAGGGGTATGTTGAAATCACTCATTGTTATAATATTAATCTCTATTTCCCTGAGTACATTTTTTACAACACGTTTCCTTTAAAGTTTTAGATGTTATAATGTTTCATATTTACATAAAGTATTGATATCAATTCATTGTCTATAGCTCCTTTAAGCATAAGGTTGTTTCCTTATTTACCTTTTTTAACTAAATCCATTTTTGCTTTTGAATTATCTGACACCATGGCTATTACACCTGATTTTTAAAATTCAATTGAATTATAATAGATTGTGCCTCCATCCCTCAACCCTATGTGACTCTTTATGTTTCCAGTATGTGTTCTGTAAACAATATATTGTTGGAATTCTGCTTTCTAGGTCAACCAGAGCTGCTCCCCGTCACCACAAGAATCCTCTCTGAAGGATTAAAATATCTTCTGCTGGAGTCCTGAGTTTTAGTTGGAGGCTGGTGAAGAATCTGCTTACTAGACCTAAGACCTTGAATTTGGTGTGACTGTTCTTAAATCTCTCCCTTTTGACTGGCATGTAGTGAGTGAAAAGAGCTGACTCCTTTCCTGGATTTTCTGAATAGACTAAGCCTCAGGAGAGACCTCTCCTTGAGAAAGCCTCTCTGAATCCCCAGGACCTCGGCTACAAGGGCCAAGGCCTCTCTGGTTAAGAACTTCCACTCCCCTGTCTGGTTTTGAGCCAGGGATCAGAGCAAAATACTTAGTGCTTAGGCTAGATATCTTACCCTATTCTCTCTCTGATTTTCTAACTTCATTCTTTCTATATTTTGTAAATCAATTGTAAATAAATCTCTTTGAACTTAATTAGATTCTTGACAACCTTATCTTAAATAATCCAGCCCAACCTTTTTATAATAAGCCCTCTATTTTCCCCCTAACAGATGCAAGGAGAAATTAAAATGATGCAAGGAGAAATGGGCCAATTGAAAAAGGAGAAACAAAAACTGACAGAGGAAAATCAGGTCTTAAAAATAAAAATTGACCATCTAGAAACTAATGGTTTCTTGAGAAATCAAGAAACAATGAAGCAGAATCAAAGGAATTAAAAAACAGAGGAAAACATGAAATATCTTATTGGAAAAACAGTTGATCTAGAAAATAGATCTAGGAGAGACAATTTGAGAATTATCAGACTACCTTAAAGCCATGATCAAGAAAAAAACCTTGGACATCATATTACAAGAAATTACCAAAGATAACTTCACAGACAACCTTAAGTAAGAAAATCAAATTGAAATTGAAAGAATTCACAGATCACCTCCAGAAAGAAATCTTCAAATGACAACTTTGAGGAATATAATAGTTAAATTCAGGAGTCACCAAGCTAAGGAGAAAATTCTTCAAAAAGCCAGAAACTAACAATTCAAATACCATGGAGCTACAATCAGGATCACACAGGACCTAGCAGCTTCTACATTAAAGGATTGAAAGGCATAGAATATGATATTTGGGAAGGCAAAAGATTTCAGTTTATAACCCAGAGTCACATGTCCAGAAAAACTGAGTTTATTCTTTTAGGGGGGAAATGGTCATTCAATAAGATAGAAGATTTCCAAGCATTCCTGAGGAATAAGCCAGACTTAAACAAAAAAACAAAAACAAAAACAAAAAACTGAAGTCCAGACATAAGACACAAGAGAAGCCCAAAAAGGTAAATAAGAAAGAGAAAATCTAAGGAACCCATTAAGGTCTGTAAGAACTTAAATTTAAGTTTTTATGCTAATATGAAAGTTTTAAAGTAATATTGTGGTCGCTAATTTAAAAAATTAATTCTCATGTCATGAGTCTGTTAGCAGCTCTTAACTAAAGGAGAGAACTGTAGGAAGGAAGTAGAAAGTATTACCTAGCTAGATATCCTATAATTTCTGTCCAAAGAAGTTCAGTTCACCACCAGGTAAAGGCTCTCAAGTCCTGATCTTCATGTGAAGTTGTAATCTCTTAAGTCAGGAGTCCCAGTGATGTCTTCAGCAAGCGTTCCACCAATGCAGCTTCCTCCAGGAATAGAAGGCCTCTCTGGAACCAATCTCTCCAAAAGTCAGGAAAGGAAGGCCACCTAGCAAGCCAATGCAGGATCCAGGGAAAGAGTCTCCTCCCTCAGTCCAGCTCACCAACATCGAGTATCCAGAGACAAACTCCAAAAGAGAAGTTCAACGGAGAAGTCCCCTTGGACAGAAACTTCAGGACTTTTTAGTAATCCTTTTTCTATATCACTTCCTGTCCCTTCCCCACTTTATGAGAACCACTCATAGTCTTTCAATTTGCCTAACACTGCCCAGGGGCAGGGCAGTGGCCTCTGGAGTTGTCACCCACTCTAGTAAGTGACTTGCAAACTCTTACTTAGTGTCAAATAGGGGTACTTTAAGTTCTTGATTTGTTTAGCTAAAAATAGGCAAGGGGAGAGTTAATACTATCTTTACAGGTCAAAATGTTTATATGTCTACATGGAAAGAGGATTTCTGTTATTCTCAAAATTACTCTTAATAGTAGAGAAAATAGAAGGAATTCTGCTTTATAATCCATTCTACTATTCTCTTATATTTTGTGACTGAGTTCATCTGTTTCACCTCTTTAATCCAAGTCCCAAAGAATATTGGCATAGGACTAACTCCTCAATGGCAGAGTTTTTTGTCTTCTGTTTGTGTGAAGGGTAAAGAGGAGTTGGTGAGAATGGTAGACAAAAAAGCTTCTGTCTCTTCAAACTTTTGGAGCCTCTTGAGTCTTTTTAAGCTCTGCAGTAGTTTTAGGAACTTCTGGCTTCAAACTCCAAGGAGGAAAATGTTTGATGCTAAAACCCACTTCAGGTTGCTAAAGAAAAAAGTCTCTTCCAATCAATCAGTCAATAAACATTTATTAAGTGTCTCCTATGTGCCAGCTATTGAGTTGAGTGTTAAAGTCTCTGACCTTAAGAAACTTAAAATCTGATGAGGAAGATAATATTCAAAGAAATATATACAAAGCAAGCTCTATAAAAGACAAAAAGGAAATAATTTGCAGAGGGACACTAGACTTAAGAAGGGTTGAAGAAGTCTTTCTGTAAAATATGGGATTTTAGTTGAGACTTAAAGAAAGCAAGGAAAGTCAGCAGGTGGAGTTGAAATAGGAAAGCATTCATCAAATAGCCAGGAGATCAATGTCATTGGATCAAATATATTTGCCTCTTTAATATTTCTCCTGATTCTTGTGTTTTTATTTCAAAATTTCTTCTTAGCTCTGATATTTTCATCAGGTATGCTTGAGATCCCTCTAAATGTCAACTTTTCCTCCTGCTGGGTAAGTTATTTTTTATTGTAATCCTATATCTTTGCTTCCTGGAATATTGTGTTCCAAGCTCTCTCCTCCTTTATAGAAGTAGCTATGCGTGGTTCCTTGGTACTTGAACCCCTCCTTTCTGTCTGTGTGCAGTCTTTCTTTGTCCAGTATTATCTGGATTTTAGTGATGACATTACCAGGAATTTTAATTTCAGTGTTTCTTTCAGGATGTGACCAACAGATTCTTTCAACTTTCACTCTGCTCTATCATGCTAATATATTTTGTTTTGTTTGTTGGTTTTCCTCCTTCACATTCTTTCTGGGTCACTTGTTTTTAATATAAGGTATTTAATTTTTTCTTTTTTCATTTTTGAATATGCTTTTCAACATTTGTTTTCTCATGAAGACTTTAACTCCTATATAATCCATCCTAATTTTCAAGGAGTATGTTATTTCAAGAAGTCTATATATCTACTGTACAAAAGTATTAATTTCCTTTGCAAGTTTTTTGTCTCAGTCTCTCATTTCTTTTCCAATTCCTTCCTTAAGAGATTTCACTTCATGTACAGTATGATTTTTCCCCTTTTTGCTCTTGCTTTATTTCCTCTTGGAATTCTAATTAACCTTGTGACCAAATTGTATTTGAGGCTTTGCTTACAGATATTATGGAGTTATTCTCTACTTCTTGGTTTGTCTTAGGTAATCCTGGCTCTCTAATCATGGCTGTGTGTTTGTTTTTTGTAATTGCTATTTACTCATTTTCTTAACCTTAACTCCTGAAATTGGAACTTTATATTATAGCCACACATTTCTAAGAAGAACATTGAGACCTTTCTGGGTCCTTTTCTATTTTTTTCTGTAGTTTTGTCAATGGTTTCTTTGCTGTATTCTTCTGCACTGTATTCTTCAAGATATCAAAGGCAGTTCAGGTGAAGACCTAGAAAATTTCAGTGTGCCTCAAGTAGTCTAATATTGGGTGAAATCTGATTATTGCATTTGCATCTGATATTTATAAGCTCTCAACTCCACTTTGAATCTGGATGATGTAACTGTAAACTTATTCCTGGTTGGAGCTGAAGTAGAGGACTGCTGGCCCCTTATGCTACCAGCCAGCTGGAAGGTTCTGCTGGTTCAGGATAACAGGTCTGCAGGTTCACCCTTGCCCTGAATTCTTTGTGCTGGTTATTCAGCTGAAGCAGCCTGGGTTTATGGACTGTATTCGCAATCCTGATCTGGGGCCAAGCTACACAGATGTCTCTCAGGAGTATGTGCCACCTGGAGTTCACACAATTCCCCTACAGTTCCTAAATCTGAACCCAATCCCTTCTCCTTTACACAGATACAAGATAGTTAGAGGAAAGCCAGAGGGGCTCTCCTGACCAATAACTGAGAGGATCAGAAAAAGTTTCCTACAGAAGATGGCACCTGTCAGGAAAGCTAATGAAACTATGGCCGAGCTGAATAAGGAGCACATTTAAGGCATCAGCGTCATCCTATCTAAAAGTGTGGAAAGAGAAGTAGGAAGAAGGAAATTCAAATCTTAAAGAGGAATTCTATGAAACGTTTAGAAATAAGATTTTGATCAACAATCATACCATGTACCACAATAATTCTAAATGGTTATATGACCTCTATGTAAGCAGATAATATAACAGAGGAAGGAAATCATTTTTCCCAACTGTCAAAAAGTGGGGGAGGGAATTCTCGACTAAACAAGAGATAGAAATAATCATGAATGATAAAGTGTAAAACTTTGGGCCCATTTTGTACCCTTTGCGCCTGGTAGGAAGCTAGAACTGGGTGTACATGTTATCTGCATCTGTTCTTGTCCTATCTTTTCCATGATGTTTAAAAGGCAGTGTGACTAACTAACTAGAAAGGCAACAGGACTTTGAGTGCCAACATCTCCTGGGCTAAATCTCACGTGCCACCACCTGTGTAATCTTGGGCAAATTACTTCAGTCCTTTGGGGAATCATTTTTTCAGTAATGAGGGGCTTGATCTAGATGGCCTCTAAGTTGCCTTCCAGCTCTACAACTATGATCCTGTCTATCATCCTCTGGTCTGGGTTTCAGCTCTAGTCCCAAATTTACCAGCTAGACAAAATTAGCCAACTTGTTCACCTTGATGTGGCTTAGTTT
The DNA here is from genome assembly GCF_027887165.1 of Monodelphis domestica. NCBI lineage: Eukaryota > Metazoa > Chordata > Mammalia > Didelphimorphia > Didelphidae > Monodelphis > Monodelphis domestica. Next base: position 181,498,628 of record NC_077234.1, on the reverse strand, counting down.
CCTAATCTAAACTCCAAGTGGGAGGGTAGGGAAGGAAGAAGAGATACCGATACAGTGCCACATTGACCAAACTTCTGAAGGGAAGGGTTACTTTATAGAACTAGACAGCATAACATAATTCTTATAGAGGAACAGAGTTAAGAATCTAAAAGAAAAAAAATTTTAAGTAAGGAAGTTGCTGTGGCAATATTGGATCTCAAACTCTATACAGAGCAGTAATTATCAAATTATTTGGTCATTTAGCTCATCCTTCAATCCTGTTTGACTTTTTGGGACCCCATTTGGAATTTTCTTGGCAGAGATACTGGAGTGATTTACCCTTTCTTTCAACTCATTTGCCATTTCCTTTCTCATTTTATGGATGAGGAAACTGAGGCAAATAGGGTTAAATGACTTTAACAAAGTCATACAGCTAGCAAGTCTCTGAAGCCAGATTTGAACTCATGAAGATGCATCTTTCTGATTTCAAGTCCAATGTTCTCTATCCACTGCACCACCTGAAGCACTCCTGGGTGTGAAGTCATAAAGACCTGAGTTTAAATCTGGCCTTGGACACTAGTTATGTGACCCTGGGCAAGTCACTTAATCCTTTTTGCCTCAACTAAACATATATTGAGTAAATCAATCAAATAACACAAACTTTTTGGTAGTGGTTAAAAAAATAGAAAAGTTGATTAATAGAACAGATTAGATACACACAACCCAGGAACAATAAAATGCTGATTTAAGAAATCCTTGTCCAGTGAAAAGAGTTGAGGAAATTAGAAGGCAGAAATTAGATTGTAGTTAATAATTATACCATCACCCACAACTGTAATTGGTTATATGGCCTATATATAAAAGATCATAGGGGGCAGCTTGGTGGCTCAGTGGATTGAGAGTCAGACCCAGAGATGGGAGGTCCTGGGTTCAAATCTGGCCTCAGACCCTTCTTGGCTGTGTGACCCTGGGCAAGTCACTTAACCCCTATTGCCTAGCCCTTACCACTCTTTTGCCTTAGAATCAATACTCAGTATTGATTCTAAGACAGAAGGTAAGGGTTTTAAATAAAATTTTTAAAAGATCATATAAGCAGATAATATAATAGAGGAAGGAAATAAATTTTAACAGCTATCAAAAAGGGGAGAATTCTTAACTAAGAGATAAAAATAATTGTAAATGATAAAATGGATAATTTTAAATACACAAAACTGAAAAGCTTTTGAATAAGAGAAATCAATGCAGTTAGAATTAGAAAGGAAACAGTTAACTGGGAAAATATTTATAATAAATTTTTCTGTTAAAGAACCAATTCAACATATTCAAGATAGGTAGGGAATTGATAAAACCCTAATAACAAGAGCTATTTTCCAATGAATAAATTTGTCAAAGAATATGAAGATGTAGCATTTAAAAGAGTGTGCAATCTATCAGTAACCATATGAAAAAATGTTCTAAATCACTAACAAAAAAGAAATACACATTTTAAAAATTCTGAGGTTCCATCACACTTTTCTTTTTTCTTTTTTTAAAGTTTATTTAATTAATTAATTTAGAATATTTTTCCATGTTTACATGATTCATGTTCTTTCCCTCCCCCTCTCATAGCCAATGCACAAATCCACTGGGTATTACTTGTGTCCTTGATCAGAACCTATTTCCATGCTGTTGATGTTTGCACTAGGATGTTCATTTAGAGTCTACATCCCCAGTCATATCTCCCTCGACCCATGTGATCAAGCAGTTGTTTTTTTTTCTGTGTTTCTACTCCCATAGTGTTTCCTCTGAATGTGGATAGAATCTTTCTCATAAATCTCTCAGAATTGTCCTGGATCATTGCATTGCTGCTAATAGAGAAGTCCATTACATTCGATTGTGCCACAGTGTATCAGTCTCTGTGTACAATGTTCTCCTGGTTCTGCTCCTTTCACTCCACACTTTTCAAATTGTCAAAGGTGAAAGAAGAAACTGGAATTATTGGAGGAGCTAGTGGAGATGCACTTTCTTTACATCACCAACACCAACTACAAATGAACTGCCACTTACAGGCAGGAAAGTCCAAGATCCCTCTCTGTGCCTCCTGGGCCATAAATTCTGTTTCCAGACTGACCCCCACAGTCATCATTCTAGGAAGCAACTTCACCATGGAGGGTGAAAGATGAAATGACTGAGGAAACAAAGGTTTGACCTTCCAAGAATCTCGATTTATGAAGCAATATATGGTAAACCATTCAACAAAATAAGACTGGAACCACCTCAGGTTAGTCCTGGATTCTGAATACAGAGAGAGACAAACTTTTATACATTAAAACAATCAAATAAGACAAATTAATTAAAAGAAAACAATGTATCATTAAGTAATCTATTTTCTAATTGGAGGAAAGATTAGGGATTTTCTAAGGTGGGAGGAGCACAAAGTGGGGATAGGGGCAATCCTCTGAAACTGGGGAAAGAGGTGCAGAATCTTAATTATTATGAGTGCCTCCTCTTGCAAGAACGTTTTCACATTTCAATGATCCATTTATACTTTAGTGCAACCTTAATAAATAGCCCAGAAATTCTAGCTTCTCTTGCCCAAATTGACATTTTTCCAACTTTGAGAACAGATGGTTCTGGTACAGGTGCCGGAGAACTGTTTCTACCATGGTTAAATCCTGGCAAGGGTCCCATGAGTAAATCAAGATGTCACAGAGAAAAGCTACTCCCCTTTGATCCAGCAGGTTGCAACAGACTGAGTTCATAAATTGCTGGAAAACTGCAGGGACCTTATGGAACCCAAATGGCATAAATCTATATTTAAACTGACCCACACAATTTAGACTGTGTCTGAAAACATGGTCTTCCATTCATCCCCATCCAGACACCCTCTGCACATCCAGCTTAGTGAAAATGATTGCTTGATGATGCAGCTGATCCAGTCCATTGAAATCAAGGGCAGAGAGATCTGGTCTTGTGCCACGATTGGGTTGAAAGTACCGTTAGTTTACCATTTTTCTCCAGGAACATTAAGGAGAGTGCCAATAGGAGAAATATTACTAGCCCATCCTTGGGTCGTGCCAATATAATAAAAATGATGATATTACCTAAAGGTTCATAAATGAAACTCTAATGGGCATTTTTTTTCTCAAACACATTTATTTCTTATTTCTAAGCAAAGAATAATAATAATAAATGCTGTTCAAAGGAAATGTAGTGTTGGAAATCAAGTCAGTTATTTTAGGGACATCCTTAGAATATGAGGGACTTTGGGTAAATATTTTGGAGGAATTCTGTTTTTATAAATAATTTGATTTTAAAATATATTACAAAATCCATGGGCTCATGAGAAGAATACTAATTTATCAATAAATATTTCAAATAAATAGCTTCTGATAATTAATTCTACATAAATGTGCTGTGATTTAAATACTGAATTGTACAAAGATAAAATGACTGCATAATTTGGATTACTGTTATATTCTACCTGTCCATGACAGTTAATTCTTCATTTAATCCAGGAAAAATGTTTAAGCCTTGACCATTCGCCTTACTCCAATACTGCCTGAAGACCCTCAGCATGCCACAAACATCCATAGTTATATTTTCAGAAAGTTTTCAACAGCATTCCATATCTAATACCCATTAATTAGAATATATCAAACCACTTCCTAATACACCTCAATAATACACATTAAAAACCAAAACTACGTTTTGCCAGATGGAAATGAAAGGTCCTGAGTTCAAATGTGACCTCAGACCCTTCCTAGCTATGTGACCCTAGGCAAGTCTCCTGACCTCCATTGTCTAGCCCTTAGTGCTCTTCTGCCTTGGAACTTATATATAGTATTGATTCCAAGACAGAAGATAAAGTTTTTTTTAAAGACTGTAGGTAAAAGTGTCCATGATCTCTAAATAGGATGCATAGGATATGTTGCTCTTTTTGCAGTGGCATGTGTCAAGAGTATAAAATGCAGTGAATAAAAACTTTTTCATAAATCAGAACTCTGATTTTAGATATTTAATATGAAAAGAACCCTTCCTAGAAGGTCCTGTTAATCATATTCATTTTCATAAAATACAGGTTTTTGAAGATAATTTTGTTGCATCTCATGCTACATTGTTTGAAGATTGTTTGAACGTTGATTTATTGAATCTTATTTTCAAATCCTGATATCTTAAAGATATTATTTGTTGTGTTTGGCAGTACAAATAAAGCAGAGAATGGAATGTTAATATTGTCTTTGTATTTCACAGTGCCCTGATTTTTAAAACCTCTGATGTGATAATTCTCAAAATTAGAATAATAACAACTTTGTATTGAACATACAAAATATGTCTAAATTGTAATTAAAAAACAAAATCAACTAGAATTTAGGTTCCATTGCTAATATGAATTAATAGAAATATTTCATATTAAAACATACATTATACTTTGTTTTTTGCACTGTTTTACACCAGTTTAAACACAAAAAATGTCCCAGTCTGTACACAAACTATCAAGTTTCTAACATGTTGTGTAACAGAAGACAACATCCTACACAATATGGTGAGCTCACACACTTGGCACTTTGATGATAACTGTCGATCTGCCCCCTCTATAGATGGGAGAATTCTCAAATTTAAGCTTATTACAGCTACAGGCATAACGTTAATGATAACATTTCAAATTAAAATTAATTAAATTGGCTGTTTAGAAGCCAATTTGAAGAAATAGTGGCATATTTTGTGAATTATTAAGAATGTAGGTGGCAGTTAGGTGGTTCAGTGGATTGAGAGCCAGTCCTAGAGATTGGCAGGGGGAGAGGGGGTCCTAGGTTCAAATGTGGACTCAGAAACTTCCTAGCTGTGTGACCCTGAGCAAGTCACTTAACTTCCATTGCCTAGCCCTTATCACTCTTCTGCCTTGGAACCAATATACTGTATTGATTCTAAGAAAGAAGATAAGGATTTATTTTTCCAAAGAATTTAGGTAAAAATGCCTGTGATCTGTAAATAGCTAACATGGGATATAAAAGTAGACCTGAGAGATGTCAGGGGTTCAGTTCCATAACACCACAATAAAGTGAATAGAGCAATAAAATGAGTCACAAGAATTTTTGCTTTCCTGGTACATATAAAAGTTATGTTTACACTATACTGTAGTCTATTAAGTGTTTAATAAAATTATGTCTGAAAAAAATTCTCTATGCCTTAATTTAAAAAGAGTTTATTGCTAAAAAAATGCTATTATCTGAGCTTTCAGCAAGTCATCATGTCTTTGCTGGTGGTGGCTCTTGCCTCCCTGTTGATGGCTGCTGACTAATCAGGGTGGTTGGTGAAGACAATTTCTTAAAATAAGACAGCAACTAGATTTGCCACATCTATTGACACTTAATCTCTTCTGAACACTTAAAGTCCATCATAGGGTTATTAATTGATCTAATATCAATATTAATGTGTCTCAGGGAAAGGGAAGTTAGAGAAGAGGGAACTAGACAAGGAATGGCCCATCAGTGGAGTCATCAGAACACACAAAACATTTATCTTTTATGGGTACAATTTGTGGCACCAAAAATAAAGTAGAATAGTAACATTAAATATCACTGATTACAGATCACTATAATGTATAATAATAGTTTAAAAGTTTGAACTATTGTGAGAATGACCAAAATGTGGCAGAGACACAATATGTTGGGAATATGGCACCTGGAGACTTGCTCCCCAAAGGCTTGCCACAGACCTTCAATTTGTAAAAATCCTGGTATCTGTGAGCAGAAATAAAGCAAAGCACAATCAAATGAGATATACTCAAATTAGAAATTCTAAGAAGCAAATACAGGACCATCCCTCCTTCAGACCAAATCTATTGTAAAGATTAAAACTGATTATTCAATAACTATTATATTTAAAAAGTTTTATTAATAATAACTAAAGTAAAAGAACTACTTAACCCAGCCAGCCTGCTCCTGAAAAAAGAAAGGAAGGAGGAGGAGCTACAGAACTTATAACCAATCAAGCCACCACACACAAATATGAGGATGCGGGGAAAGGGATGCTGGGAGATACTAAAGGAATTCTGGGGAATGTAGTTCAAAGGTTCAAGATTTTCCAACTATATGCAATCAAGCTATATTTCCGCTGGTGCCTTCTTGCCACACAATCCAGAACAATTGGCTAACAATTTAGGTGTATTCAGATATGCCTATATTCTAAACAATTTCTCTCACACAAATAAGGCAACATTTGCCTGGCTGCACACCTCATTCATAATTATTTTGTTTTATTCTGAATATTTCATTTTTATCTTCATTTTTTAAATTGCCTTCCATGGTAGAATCAATTTTGTGTATTGGTTCCAAGGCAGAAGAGCTAGGCAATGGGGCATAAGTGAATAGCCCAAGGTCACACAACTAATAAGTGTTTGAGGCCAGATTTGAACCCAGGACTTCCCATCTCTGGAACTGGCTCTCAATTCACTGAGTCACCTAATTGTCTCCTTTTAGTTTTTTTGTACCTAAGATGAGTCAGGTCGTCCAAAGGGTGTTGCTGAGGTATGGTGTGTCTAAGGAAAGTACTGAATCACTTCATCTTTATCCAATAAAAGTGGAAGTGGGGGGGGGGGAGGGAGCTGGGTAGCTCAGTGGATTGAGAGCCAGGCCTAGAGATGGGAGGTCCTAGGTTCAAATCTGGCCTCAGACACTTCCCAGCTGTGTGACCCTGGGCAAGTCACTTGACCCCCATTGCCTAGCCCTTACCACTCTTCTGCCTTGGAACCGATCCACAGTATTGACTCCAAGATGGAAGGTAAGGGTTTAAAAAAAAAAAGTAAAATATGTAATATCATTATTCTCCATGTTAATGCCTGAGCATGTGCACTGACCGAGGCCCCTCTCTGCCCTCTGGGGCGCTGTAAAAAATAGACTCGAATACAGGACTACAATCCCCATGAGCCTTTGCTCCACTTCCCCAGAATGCCTTGTAATCTCACCTGGGCCGAGATCGAGAAGATATTTAAGCAAAGGCTTTTGAAGTCTTGGGGCCCTTTTGGACTTCCGTTTTTGGAGCAGAGGCGTCTCTTCCATGATGTGAGGTTATTTTGTCTAGGCCTCTGGCCTAGGCACATGTTTCTTACTTGTATATTCTTAATCTTTAACCTTTAATAAACCTCTAAAAATATATATATTCCTTGCAGAGAGAAACTAATTTCTACCTGCCTCAGTCTCCCCTTCTCCCCTAAATTTTAATCTTTACAGTTGGCGACCACTAGATTGGATGAGAACTTCTCAAAAAATTTTTAGCCTAGAGAATTTTTTTTTAAAGCCAAGGTTCTCCGAGATGCTCTTTAGAAAACCATCTTGATCAGCTCCTGCCTGCGGCCCTCTCCAGCTCCTGCTTCTGCTCCTGGCCTCTCACCTGGTGCCTGAGCTGTGCTCCAGCTCCCAGCCCGACCCACCCCGGCAGTCTGTCTCTCACCCATGAGCGTGACCCAGCCGGCTCATCACCCAGATCCTTGGAGCAGATCGCTGAGGACTCATTGCGACCAGCTGGTAACAGTATTGGCCACGTGGGCGGAGGGGAGAGAAGAGAGGAAAAGGAGACCGGGCAATTTTCCCTTAGGCTAAGCCTCCACGTGGCTGGGGGTATTATCAGAGAGGGGAAAGACAGAAAAGACTAAAGAGAAGAAACAGATCTTTTCAAACAGAAACTTAATAGCAATGGGCTGTTTAAAAGGATTTTTGACTCTTCTGGCAATTTCATTGATTTTACCTGCCTGTCTGGGAGCAGACTCAGCCCAAAGATTCAACTTTAACTTTGGGGAGGAAAATGGGTGGCCCAGCGAACTGGAAGCCAGGCCCAGAGATGGGAGGTCTCTAGTTAAAATCTGGCCTCCGATGCTTCCCAGCTATGGGGCCCTGGACGGATCCCTTGAACCCCACAGCCTAGCCTCTACTACTCTACCTTCTGACAATAGATATTTAAATGGATAAGAACCCAAGGAACTTTGAAGAGACTAAAGGCTATATTCTAAGGCATTTCAAACTGCAATGGTTTATAAAAAAATCTCTGTATTCTACTGCATTGTTTTGTTTAAGATATAACTTTGTGATTTTAAGTTCATATATTACTGGATTGAATATTATTCTGTGAACTGAAGGTTGATTGAATTTATTTTGAATGTACTGAGTTTTGAAATTCTGTTGTTTTCCCCTATAATTGTGTTGAACAAATATTGTGAATAAGCCCATATATGAAAAAACAGCCTTTTTCTATTTTGCTGAGGATAGATGGACTTCAGAACTGGTTATAATTGTATTAACAACCTTTGAAAATTTAATGTGCTAAATACCTCAAATGATTTGATTTTAAGGGTTTTTTAAATATGATTTTGGAATTTTTTTTAACAGTCTGGTTATTTTTGCCTGCCCCTACCACGAGGTAAGGCCCATTCTAGTAGCTGAAGTGAAATGTATTTTATAACCCCCAACCTTCCCACATGTGAATGGAAGTTGGGCAGTTAATTTCAGGGCATTTGTACCCTTAAAAAGCCTCCAAAAGGAGCACCCTTTATTTATACTCTTCAGCTCACTACTTTACTTGCACCAGAATGATATATAGATTTCTTGATTATGTTCTTAACCCAAGATGAGTTTTACTTTGTTTAAAAAAAAAATATATATATATATGTTTATTACCGAGGTTTAAAGATTGCTATGTTTGTAAAAATTGTGACAAATGTCCATCAATTCATAGGTTTTAAAAATGTCATACAGCAACTTATGTGAAATATGAAAGTGTGTTTGTTTGCTATTGTAATTAATTGGGCTATTGAGAATTTTGGGGATTTTGATATCTACATATTTGTACTACTATATTTTTAAAGATGAAAAATTGTTAACCTTGTTCAATTCATTTGCCTTCTACTCACAGTGATCATGGCCAGATACAAAGAGGAAATGGATCTCATTTTTTGGTGAGAAAGCCTTGTATTTTATATTTTCTTAACTGACACAGAGTGTCAATGGTCATAAGCTATATTTTTGAATTTTTTAAAGCTCTTTTATTATTATATTTTTCTTGCATGTGCAATATACTTTTTCAGTTTTTTAATTATTTTTTCTTTCCTTTTTATATTTGAAGCACATGTCACCAGTATTAAGATTTTCTTTAACCTTTTGATTTTCAGTGCTACAAGTTTAAGATACATTTTCTAATGCATGCCCTAAAAAGCTTGTGACTATGAAAATGATTCCACTAATTATTTAAATAAATTATGGGACTTTGCTTAATGATTCTGTCTGATTCCAGGACAAGAGCTACACACAAGAGCCATTTCATAGAGCCAAAGAAAGGCCAATCTAGGATGGATTAATGCACTTCTAGGCCAATACAAAGGTCTTGAACCTAGGGTGAAGACTCAAGGTTACTATGTTTAACATGTGTTAAGACATAGGCTTTCCTTGTATCTACACTCACTCTGAAGATACTCACAGATGAGTATCCCCAAAACCTTGGCTCCTACTTGGCTTCTATAATCTCGTCCCTTTCTTTTCTGCCTCTCATAGTGTGGTACCTTTCTGTAGTCCTGGCACTGACTGGGTAAATGCATCATTACTTAGATCATTTTGAGTGGGCCCTGATTGAAGGACCTGTTATCGATTTATTTTTCTTCTACTTGGAATTTTTACACATAAGACGTTGATAGTCTATATTTTCATCCAGAAATTTTTCTTTTCTTTTTGATTTTCTGATGTCTTTTTAATATCTCTTGCCAATTGATTCATATACCTCATACCTCAGCCATGCATCCCTAACTGATTCTGAATCTTTCAATCACCCACAACACGGGGGAATGTAAAAAATATCATTATTTAAATTGCAAAGTTTAAATTCCTTTTGAGAAGAATTTTAGGTGAAGAAGATGCTACCTCTCTGAATCCAGAACTGAACTGTTGGAGAAGCCACCATGAAGAAGCCTCCAGACCACAAGTTGCACAAAATTGAACTTTGGGTGTGGTTGATTGAACATTTATTTGTATGTATACTTTTATGCCAAAGGGGACTGCCCCCTAACGGCTTTTTGTCAATGTGTTCAGAAATTATTGGTTTTATTCTTTTTTCTCTTATCCTCACACTATTGTAATCTTTTAAGTTTATTATGTTTTTATGATCCTTTTGGGGAAAAATTAATTTTTCCACAAATGATCACACGGGGGGGATGTAAAAAATAGACTCGAATACAGGACTACAATCCCCATGAGCCTTTGCTCCACTTCCCCAGAATGCCTTGTAATCTCACCTGGGCCGAGATCGAGAAGATATTTAAGCAAAGGCTTTTGAAGTCTTGGGGCCCTTTTGGACTTCCGTTTTTGGAGCAGAGGTGTCTCTTCCATGATGTGAGGTTATTTTGTCTAGGCCTCTGGCCTAGGCACATGTTTCTTACTTGTATATTCTTAATCTTTAACCTTTAATAAACCTCTAAAAAATATATATTCCTTGCAGAGAGAAACTAATTTCTACCTGCCTCAGTCTCCCCCTCTCCCCTAAATTTTAATCTTTACAGCGCTCTGTGGGCTAGGTCATTCATAGCCCAGCCCCTTCATTATCAGGACTCTTCCAACCTTAAAGCTGTCCAAGGAGCATCTCAGGACTTGAGCCCGAGCACCCTTATCATCACCCTGTCCATACTCTTCTCCTGCCATGGTGGAACAGATTTGGTTCCTGATCCCAGCAAAACCGAACTCCTTTGACTAAGTTAGGTCAGGGAAAGAGGTTTTGGACAAGATGGCCAGATCTCTACCTGAAGAAATGGCACCCTGCCGGCGACCTTTCCCTGGCCCTGGCTATTTCTAGTCTTATGTGTCAAATAACTTGCTTGCATTATCTGATTCCCACTTTGGTAGTTCTTCTGTTGCTGCTTCCTAAATATCCCAAAGAACATCCCACCTGTGGCCCGGTGCCAAGCAGCTCCTCTCCCACCGCTGTTTCCCCAAGTCAGAGGAGCTGGATAATATTCTATCAATTCTTCATCATCTGCCTTCTTGGAAGGAAAAACTGACCTAAATAATACAAAACAGATGAGAACCCTGCTATCACTGATGCCCACATAAACGCATGCCCCTGCAACTCCACAGAAAGGGTGCAATTAGGAAGTAAGGGTGCTGTTTAAAACAACCATCTCAGAGTTTCTTACATACCAATAAATGCTGCTCCTTCAAAGTAGTTGCTTTGGGACACTCTACATTAGTTGTAGTAATGCTGCTTATTTCTCAGATCAGTTTTGGAAGAGTCCTTTTGGAAGTGCCTCAGAGACAACAGCAGAGTTGTTAAAAAGTCTTCAATGGTCCCCAATTTTTAACCTTCTACGACTAGAAGAGCTGGGGTTAAATATGGCCTCAGTCACTTCCTAGCTAGGTGATACTGGGACAAGTCACTTAACCCCCTCACCTTTACTGCTCTTCTGCCTTGGAACCAATACAGTTTTGATTCTAAGATGGAAGGTAAGGAAAAACAACTGCTTGATCACACGTTTCGATGGGGATATGATTGGGGATGTAGACTCTAAATGAACATCCTAGTGCAAATACCAATAATATGGAAATAGGTTTTGATCAAGGACACATGTAAAACCCAGTGGCATTGCTCATTGGCTACAGGAAGGGGGTGGGAGGAGGGGAGGGAAAGAACATGAATCATGGAACCATGGAAGAATATTCTAAATTAGTTAATTAAATAAATAAACTTAACTTAAAAAATTTAAAAAGATGGAATGTAAAAAAAAAAAGAAAGTGACAAAAATCAGTCTAGAAAAGAAAGCAGTAACTTAGAATTCTTTCACCTGGAGCAAAACCAATTAGGGAAGGTTGAGGAGGACAAGTGAAGAGGACAATCCAATGGCAATAGCTAGGGGGCAGGAGGAGCATTCTCTGGAGAGAAACCTGAGTTGGAAGTGGATGTGGTCCAAAAAGAAGGATGCCCTGGGAATGATGGCATAAAGTTCCATGAAGGAATAGAGCCAGAGCATCCAGGACAGTCTGGTAAAATAACTGTGAGGTTAGGACCAAAAAGGGTTTTGAACGGTGAAGGAGAGGAAAAGTTTCCCTCTCTGTTGGCACCTGAGGCAAAGCCCTGGTTGTGCCTTGCTAGTGATGGCTCTGCTAGTGAATAAAGTGGGTGGTCAGGCTAGGTAATGGTTTAGTCATCCCTTTACTCAAGAACACCTATTATATTGTAGGTACTCAGGATACAGAGACAAACACAGAATGGCCCCTATCCTCATTGTTGTTGTTGAGTCATGTACCCAACTCTTCATGGCCCCATTTGGGGTTTTCTTGGCAAAGATCCTGGCGTGGTTTGCCATTTCCTTCTCCAGCGCATTTTATAGATGAGGGAAACTGAGGCAGAATTAAGTGACTTGCTCAAGGTCACAGAGCTAGGAATTTATCTGAGGCCACATTTGAACCCAGGTCTTCCTGACTCTAGGCCACCTAGCTACCCCCATAGTAGATATAAATACATTTTAATATTAATACTTATTATCCATTAATATTTATTTTATGATATAATTTATAAAATATAAAAATAAATTATTTAATATTAAAATATTTTAAGCCTTTACTTTCTCTTTAGAATTGATACAATAGTGGTAATGGCAAGACAATGCGGATTGTGACTTTCCCAGGGTCACACAGTAAGGATATAATATATATTTAAAAAAAGAAAACTATATGTAGTTGTGTTTGTTTTACAGTCCTCTCTTGTTCTCCTTTATATGTTGAAATATGTGATTTATTGAAGATATCATTTCTTATTGTGATGATGTTGTTGAAATGTTTGTGTTCTTTGTTCAAAATAAAAGATAGTTGTTTTAAAATTCTCCTTGTGCTTGACATTAGGCAACATGTAGTGAAAAGTACTGGAAGTCTCTATTTTGGTATGCTAATAAAATTGGTGATCCATCTGCAAAAAATGAAAAGTTGATTGGGTTTTCTCTTTGATTTGGCGTCAGAGCTTCCTTGCTTCCTTCATTGTCTCAACAATGTCTGCCTTGCCTCTTTTAAGGTACATTTTTCCAGGCTTATTCAGCACTGCTTCATTGCAGGAACCCCACCTACCTTAGAAAACTGTACAATTTCTTTTTAGAATAACATTTATTTCAATGATCAAATGCCTCCACTTTCTTATTCTGGCAGCTAGAAAAGCTTCCACCTCACCAGGAAAGAAAAATGCTGCCGTTGCAGGGAGAGAAGTAGGAAAAAAATATCATATCAAGTTCATTTGAACACTTAGGGATTTTATTTTTATCTTATATTTGCCTTCCTGAGAATGAAATTTTTTAAAGTTGCAAAAGTTCAGTCTCGGGTGGAAAAATTCAAATGAAGGATGGATTGGAAGAGATTTTTAGCAAACCGGAGGCTCAAGCTATTTAAATATTAATTCTTCCCCAAAGTGAGAATTTAAGAGATAGCCCCATCTGTCTGAACTTCCTTTGATAAAACTGAGGAAGAGATTTCAGGCATTTTCCCCACCCCTATCTAACATCTTTTACAGACTTCACCTAGCTCTTCCCCATATTTTAACCCCTAAGGGGCCTATTTGAGTTTTCAGCTTAAAAAAAAAACTGCACAAGACTTCTGATAGAATCCAATTTCCCTTCTAGCATGATAATTTCCCCAAGGTATCAATCAGGCACCGAGATGGAGGGAGCTTCTGGCAGGGTCAGTGATGAAGACTGACGTGCTATCAGCGTGAGGGAGATCTTTATGGGCCCCAGCCCTGGCCTTGATCCCTTAATGTGCCGGTCTCCTCCGCTAGTGCCAGCCAAGGGTTCAATTGTCAAATTTAATTGCTGAAAGGTATGGGAAAAAGTTGAGGAAAATAAGAAAAAGCTGTTTCCCTCCTTCTTCAGAAATCGGGAGCGGAGTTTGGCAGCAGCTCTGGGCAGAGGGGCAACAGGGCAGCAAACAGGTGATGGACTAGTTAAGCCCCCCTCCCCCCATTTCCTTCTAATTTTTCCCCCGGAAGAAGAAAACATCCAACAACTGAAATGAATTCTCGATTGCAAGCAGCTATTCTTTACGCTGGCACGAGGAGACCAATTTTGCTTGACCATCGCGACCTCAAAATTAGGTTTTATTAAAATGCTTTAAAAATCTACGAGCCTCAATGTTTCTTTCGTATTTACTGAACAACTGGGGAGCCCTCCTGTGGCTAATTTAACACCTGTATATTCCCAGAGACATTAATTGCTACAGGGCGGAACTCCGCAGCCCACATAGTATCCTGAACCAACAAAGGGGACGAGAATAAACGCAGAGAGTGAAAAGGATTCGCAATTTCTTTTGGAAATCCTTCCTATTATTCTCCCCAAGTTGAACGGCTCATTAAGTCCTAGTTTTATTCCTTCAGACCACAAAATAGACTTTAAAATGTTATTATTAAAGAAATCTGTCCCTTTTCCTAGAGAGCCTTCTCCAGTGGATTAAACATAACACTGAGTCTAGACGGGAGACTTCTGTTCCCAAATCCTCTTCTGCTTTGCTGGGTGGCCTTAGGCAAGGTACTTACCCGAAAATCCGCTTTTCCCCCAGACCTGGAGAGCTTTTGCTGGGTACTAAAACCCCCTTAGAAGCCAGACAGAGCGGGGAATGACACTTACGGGCAAGGGCAAGTTTGTGATCATTTTTAAGTGATTTTTAAGCAGCACAAAAGTAACATACTCCATCTGCTAATGAACCCTCTGAAAAATAAGCTCCTCTAGAGGGGAACTGGTCAGATGAAAAATAAATTCCGCTGGCGTTTGTGCAGCAGGCTCAGCGAGGGACCCAGAGACAGAAAGGAGACCTCCCGTGCCCTCAAGGAATTTACATCCTACCGAGGTAGGGCCACAGATCCACCAAGCAAATGCAGTGTTGTGAGAGGCTCACACTTACGGAGGATGGACCCCCACAATTTCCAATTCTTTGCCCTAAGAATTATTCAAAGAAAAGACCTCAGGCATGATTGAACAACAAATTATTATTATTCCTCTTATTGGAACTAGAAAAGATGATACCAATTATTTATATAAACTCACTCTTAAGGATGAATGGATTTCGAGAGATTATACATTTAGCCCTGGAAGGGAAAAGGCAGTTTAGCTCTTTACAAAGAGGAGGTGCTCAGGACTGGAGAAGATAAATGAGGAGCCTTCAGGTCACCCCCAAATAGCAAATAGCTGAGCCAGGATTTGGAACTCCTTCTCCAAATCCATTGTTCTTTCCACTGTCCTATGCTTCCTCCTGTGAACTGATCTTCTCACAAAGGATTTTGGTTTTAAAATCTTTTATTTCTAATACTCTCGGTACAGTGGAGGTGAACCTGGAGTCTTGAAGGCTATTTTTCTTTGGCAGGTCCTACTCAGCTGAAGGAGCATCTAGGTGGCCCCTTGGTGCATAGAGTTCCATGCCTAAAGTCAGGGAGCATTCCCCCCGCCCCCAGACACTTATTAGCTTGGTGTCCCTGGGCAAGTCACTTAACCCTGTTTATCTCTGTTTCCTCATCTGTAAAATGCACTGGAGAAGGAAATGGCAAACTATTCTAGATTGTTAGCCAAGAAAACCACAAATGGGGCCATAAGGAGTGAGACAGGACTTAAATGATTTAACACACTAATCTGGAAAGGTTCTAAGTATGGGCTCCCATTCATGGACCAGACTAGTTAACATCAGAGGGGTTACATCACTAGGTAGATGGCAGGATGATGAATTTTTCAGCCTATCAGCTCTAAGACCAGCCATCAAATTTTAGATCTGATGATGATGATGATGATGATGATGATGATGATGGTAACTAATATTTACATAGTCCTTTAAAGTTTGCAAGGTGTTTTACAAATACTACCTCATTTTATTCTTATACCTCTTGGAAGCAGGTATTATACTCACTTTGAAGATGAAGAAAATGAGGCAGACTAAGGTTAATTGAGGCCCTTATGGTCATACAGTTAGTAAATCTCTAAAGCAGGATTTGAACTCATATTTTCCTCACTCCAGAACCAAACAAATGTGTCCATGGAAAGATACTAATACCAATGAATTTATAGATTCTTGAAGTATTAAAGTAAATGTCAGTCAATAAATATTTATAAGCACCCAGTGTGTTTCTTAATTATTGAATGAAACCTTTTGTCATATGTTTCTCTTTTAATTAGCCTTTAATGATGTGTTCTTATCAAAAATACCACATGTAATTTCCTATCCTAAAATTTATTCATTTTTTATTATATATTTTTCAAGATGACATGTAGATACAATTTTTAATCATCATTTTCTAACATTTTCTGATCTAGGTTCCCTCCCTGAGACAGCAGTTAATATGATATAGATTATTCATAGTTACATGTTCATCATGTTATAAAACAAGATACATATTGCTCATATTAGAAAAAAAATCTCATGAAGGAAATAAAGTGAAAGATGGTGGCTTCAATCCACATTCAGATGATCCGTTCCTTTTTTGGTGGTGGATAGAACTTTTTTTGTCATGAGTCTCTTGCATTGCTGTATCCTTGCATTGCTGATAATAGTGAAGTCATTCGCAGTTGGTCGCTGTTCTTTATTGCTATTGTTGTGTACAATTCTCTCCTGATCTGCTCACTTCACTGTACATTGCTTCATATGTCTTTCTGGTTTTTTTTTGTGTGTGTGATCATTCTATTTGTCATTTCTTATGGTTCAATAGTATTCCATTACAATCAAATACTACAACTTGTTCAGCCATTCCCCAATTGATGGATATTCCTTCAATTTCCAGTTCTTTGCCACCACACACACACACACACACAAAAGCAGTGATATTTTTATACAAGTAAGTCCTTTTCCCTTATCTTTGACCTCTTTGAGGTACAGATCTAGGAGTAGTTAGAATTTATTCATAATGTGAGGAGCATGCAGAGGTAGCTAAGTGGCTCAGTAGATAGAGCACTAGACCTGGAGTCAAAAGGATCTGGATTCAAATATGGCTTCTGACACTCATTAGTTGTATGACTCTGGACAAGTCATTTTTTAACCTCTGTTGACCTTAATCCCCTAGAGAAGGAAATGACAAACTACTCCAGTATCTTTGCCAAGAAAACCCCAAATGGAGTCATGAAGAGTCAGGCAAGAATGAACAACAAAAACAGTATCCATAGGGTAGTTATGACAGGGCCATCCCATTGAGCTTCTGTTGAAGAACTTCTGACATCCTTTAGGAACATGTGGGGCTCAGCACTGAAAAGCTTGGGGCTTTGAGAATTGGAAACTGAAGGGATGTCCCTCAATTGGAACATGGCTGAACAAACTGTGGTACATGACAGTGATGGAATACTATTGTGCTATAAGAAATGATGAACAGGGTGATTTCAGAAAGAGCTGGAAAGACCTGCATGAAGTGATGCAGAGTGAAATAAGCAGAACCAGGACAACATTATACACAGGAACTGAAATATTATAGGATGATCAAAAGTGAAAGATTTTGCTACCAACAACAATACAATGATCCAGGACAATTCTGAGGGACTTATGAAAAGAATGCTATCCAAATCAAGAGAAAGAACTGTGGGAGTCAGAATACAGATGAAAGCATATGATTTTCCAATTGTTTATTTGGATTTCTGTTTTTTGAAGTTTTGGTTCTTTATAGATTATTTACTTAGAAAAATGAATAATGTGAAAATGTTTTGTGTAATAATTCATATAACTCAAATTGAATTGCTTGCCAGCCCTAGGAAGGGAGAGGGAAGAAGGGAGAGTGACAATTTGGATCATATAATTTGGAAAACTTACATGGAAATTTGTTATTACATGTGATTGGTAAAAAATTTTTTTTAATTAAAAAAACTAAAAAACTAAAAAAAGAGGACTTCCAGGTAAACATGGCAGCAATTTAGATGCAGGACTCTTCCTCTCCTCTCCACCTACTGACATAGAATACCTCAAAAGGCCAAAAGAACCATTCATTTGAATGAAGGGATTCTACAGTAGGGCGCAGCATTAAAGGTATATGGGATTTGGGCATTTCCCATATATAAGGGGGTAAAATAGCTTCCACCAAAACACAAGCAGATCAACCTTCCCCCATCCCACCTAAAGAGCCAGAGCCAGAGTAAGAGCTAGCACACTCTAGAATCAGTGAATGAGTGAGGGGCACCTCTAAAGCGAGTGAAGGCCACCTCTAGGTCCTTGGCAGCTGATTAAGACCACCAAAGACCTACCCCTAAGTGTAGCTACATCTGAGACCCCAGGAGACTGAAGACCTCAGACCCTGGGCACCTGCACAGAGATAGCACAGAGAAGGGCAGTAAATAATAGAAACTGCAGAGGTGATCTCAGGCAAAAAAAAAAAAAGCTCCTTAGCTCCATACACAGAGAGGATGCCCTCCTCACTCAGACTTCTGACTGGAAAGGGAAGGAAAAACCACCATAGTGATGGCAAACAATGCCCAGGAAAAACAACTTCCCAACACCAAGAAAAACAAGAAGGCTTTGAACCCGGATAATTTTTATGGAGGAAAAATCCAGACTACAGAGGAAATAGCAGAAGAGGACATACAAATAAACATACACACACCTTACCAAAAAAATGGAAATTGGCCACAAGCTCTTGAAGAATTTAAATCAGATCTTATAAAAAATATGGAAGGATTCTGGCAAGAAAAGTGGGAAATAGTTCAAAAAAGAAAATAACAGTTTAAAGGACAGGAACTCTCAATTAGAGAAACAGCTGGAAGCCACAAAAAGCAGGATAGACCAAACCAAAGAGGAAAATCAAAAGATTATAGCAGAAAACCAGTCCTTAAAGACCAGAATTGGGCAATTGGAATGATCTTGCAAAACATCAAGAATTAATAAATCAAAGTCAAAAGATTGACAAAATAAAAGAAAATATCAAATATCTTACTGACAAGATGAGAGATCAGGAAAACCAGTCTCAAAGAGACAATTTGAGAATCATTGGTCTACCTGAAAACCCAGAAATAAACAGAAATTTTGATATCATACTACAAGAAATTATCCAGGAAAACTTCCCTGATGTTCTTGAACAAGGGAGCAAAATAGACATTGAAAGAGTTCATTCAATACCCTCTACACTAAAACCTCAAAAGACAACATCCAGGAATGTAATTGCCAAATTCAAGAGCTTCTAAGCTAAGGAGAAAATTTTGTAAGAAGCCAAAAGGAGACAATTCAGATATCAAGGAGCACCAATCAGGATTACACAAGATCTGCCAGCTTCCACATTAAAGGATTGTAAGGCTTGGAATATGGTATTTAGAAAGGCAAGAGAATTGGGTCTTCAAACAAGGATAACTTACCCATCAAAACTGACTATATAATTCCAGGGGAAAGAATGGGCATTCAAAAAAAAGAAGATTTCTAAGTATTTGTAAAGAAAAGACAAAAACTAAGTGGAAAGTGTGATATCCAAACACAAAAATCAAGAGAAACATGAAAAGGTAAATAAGAAAGAGAGGGGAAAGGAAAAAAGTTTTTTTTATTTAATCTTTTCTCTTTAAGGGCTTCAATAAGATCAAATTGTTTATATTAACAGATGGGAAAATGTTATTTGTAACTCTCAAAAATTATATTCACTATTATAGTAATTAGAAGAATCATTCTCAGGTAGAGATTGGGATGATAAGTTATATAAGATGATATAGAAAAAAGAAAGAGGGAGGGGGGAATAGAAGATGGCACCAAGAGAAACTTGAAGAAATAAGATAAATAGTATAATCTATATCACAGAGGCACATGGGAAGGGGAGGGGAAGAATACTATTATAAGGAGAGAAAGAGAGAGCTAATAGGTAATACTTAAAACTTACTCTCAGTGAAATCAGTTTTGAGAGGGAAGAGCATTTAGATCCATTGGGGTATCAAATTCTATCTTACCCTATAGGGAAAGTGAAAAGGGAAAACTAAGGAGGGGGAAAGTGAGGAGTACAAAAAGGAAGGTAAAGATAGGGGGGAGGGAACTTAACAGACCATTAAAAAATGAACCAGAAGGGGGGGCAGATGGGTAGCTCAGTGGATTGAGAGCCAGGCCTAGAGACGGGAGGTCCTAGGTTCAAATCTGGCCTCAGCCACTTCCCAGCTGTGTGACCCTGGGCAAGTCACTTGACCCCCATTGCCTAGCCCTTACCACTCTTCTGCCTTAGAGCCAATACATAGTATTGACTCCAAGATGGAAGGTAAGGGTTAAAAAAAAATTAACCAGAAGGGAACAAAAAGGGAGGGGGCAGAAAGGGTAGCATAATAAAGGTGGGGAGTAGGGTGACTGATTAAAAGAAAACCACTGAATTAAAAGGATATAGCAAAAGAAGAAAGGGCAGAACTAGGAGAGGATATCAAAATGTTGCGGAATACACAAGTGGCAATCATAACATTGAACATGAATGGGATGAACTCATCCATAAAATGAAAACAAATAGCAGAGTGGATTAGAAACCAAAATCCTACCATATGTTGTCTACAAGAAACACACATGAAGTTGGTAGACCATCACAGGGTTAGAATTAAAGGTTGGAGCAAAATCTATTGGGCCTCAACTGAGAAAAAGAAGGTAGGAGTTGCAATCATGATATCTCACAAAGTCAATCTAAAAATAGATCTGATTAAAAGAGATATGGAAGGTAATTACATTCTGATAAAAAGGCAGTATAGACAATGAGGAAATATCAGTAGCACCAAATGGTTTAGCATCCAAATTTCTAAAGAAGAAACTAGTGGAGTTGAAGGAGGAAATAGATAGTAAAACTATACTAGTGGGAGATCTGAAGCTTCCTCTATCAGATCTAGAAAAATCAAACCAAAAAATAAATAAGAAAGAGGTAAGAGATGTGAATGAAATCCTAGAAAAATTAGAGTTAATAGATATGTGGAGAAAAATAAATAGGGACAAAAAAGAATGCACCTTCTTTTCAGCAGTACCTGGTACATTCACAAAGACTGACCATGAACTAGGGCATAAAAACATTACAAACAAGTGCAAAAGAGCAGAAGTAATAAATGCAAACTTTTCAGATCACAATACAATGAAAACAATAATTAGTAAGGGTACATAGAGAGGCAAATCAAAAATTAATTGGAAATTAAACAATACAATTCTCCAAAATTGGTGAGTTAAAGAACAAAACATAGAAATAATTAATAATTTCATTGAAGAAAATTACAATGATGAGATCTCCTTTCAAAATCTATGGGATGCCACCAAAGCAGGACTCAGGGGGAAATTTATATCCTTGAATTCATATATTAACAAATTACGGAGGGCACAGGTCAATGAATTGGACATGTAAATCAAAAAACTAGAAAGTGAACAAATTAAAAATCCCCAGATAAAAACCAAATTAGAGATCCTAAAAATCAAAGGAGAAATTAATCAAATCGAAAGTGAAAGAACTATTGAATTAATAGATAAGACTAGAAGTTGGTATCTTGAAAAAAACAAATAAAATAGACAAAGTACTTGTCAATCTAATAAAAAAAGGAAAGAAAAAAACCAAATCAACAGTATCCAAGATGAAAGGGAGATCTCACCTCTAATGAAGAGGAAATTAAGGCAATCATTAAAAACTATTTTGTCCAATTATATGGCAACAAATATGGCAATTTAGGTTATATGGATGAATATTTACAAAAATATAAATTGCCTAGATTAACAGAAGAAGAAAAAGAATACTTAAATAATCCTGTATCAGAAAAAGAAATTGAACAAGCCATCAAAGAGCTCTCTAAGAAAAAATCCCCAGGACCAGATGGATTCACAAATGAATTCTAACAAACATTCAAAGAACAACTAATCCCAATATTATACAAACTATTTGACAGAATAAGCAAAGGAGTTCTACCAAATGCTTTTATGACACAAATATGGTACTGATTCCAAAGCCAGGCAGGTCAAAAACAAAAAAAGAAAACAATAGACCAATCTCCTTAATGTATATAGATGCAAAAATCTTAAATAGGATACTAGCACAAAGACTCCAGCAAGTGATCATGAGGGCTATTCATTATGATCAGGTGGGATTTATACCAGGAATGCAAGGATGGTTCAATATTAGGAAAACCATCCACATAATTGACCATATCAACATGCAAACCAACAAAAATCACATGATTGTCTCAATAGATGCAGAAAAAGCCTTTGACAAAAATACAACACTCATTCCTATTGAAAACACTAGAAAGTATAGGAATAGGAGGGCCTTTCCTAAAAATAATAAACATTATATATCTAAAACCATCAGCAAACATCATCTTCAATGGGGAAAAACTAGAAGCATTCCCAATAAAATTAGGAGTGAAACAAGGATGCCCATTAACACCTCTATTATTTAACATTGTGCTAGAAACACTAGCAGCAGCAATTAGAGAAGAAAAAGAAATTGAAAGTATTAAAATTGGCAATGAGGAGACCAAGCTATCACTCTTTGCAGATGATATGATGGTTTACTTAAAGAATCCTAGAGAATCAACTAAAAAGCTAGTGAAAATAATCAACAACTTTAACAAAGTTGCAGGATACAAAATAAACCCACATAAATCATCAGCATTTCTATATATTTCCAACACATCTCAGCAACAAAAATTAGAAAGAGAAATTCCATTTAAAATCACCCTAGATAATATAAAATACTTAGGAATCTATCTGCCAAGCCAAACACAGGAACTATATGTACACAACTACAAAACACTCTCCACACAATTAAAACTAGATCTAAATAATTGGAAAAACATTAATTGCTCATGGGTAGGATGAGCTAACATAATTAAAAATGACAATCATACCCAAACTTATTTACTTATTTAGTGCCATACCCATTGAATCACAAAGAAACTTCTTTACCAAATTAGAAAAAACCATAACAAAGTTCATTTGGAAGAACAAAATATCAAGGATATCCAGGGAAATCATGAAAAAAAAAATGGAAAGGAGGACTTGCAGTCCCAGATCTCAAACTATACTATAAAGCAGTTGTTATCAAAACAATTTGGTACTGGCTAAGATACAGAAAGGAAGATCAGTGGAATAGAGTTGGGGTAAATGACCTGAGCAAGACTGTATATGACAAACCCCAAAATCCCAGCTTTTGGGACAAAAATCCTATTTGAAAAAAAACTGTTGGGAAAATTGGAAGACAATATGGGAGAGATTGGGCTTGGATCAATATCTCACACCCTACACCAAGATAAATTTCAGAATGGGTGAATGATTTGAATATAAAGAAGGAAACTATAAGTAAATTAGGAGAACACAGAATAGTATACTTGTCAGATCTTTGGGAAAGGAAAGATTGTAAAACCAAACAAGAGTTAGAAAAAACTACAAAATGTAAAATAAATAATTTTGATTACATCAAATTAAAAAGGTTTTGTACAAACAAAACCAATGCAACCAAAATTAGAAGGGAAGCAACAAATTGGGAAACAATCTTCATAACAAAAACCTCTGACAAAGGTCTAATTACTCAAATGTATAAAGAGCTAAATCAATTGTATAAAAAATCAAGCCATTCTCCAATTGATAAATAAGGAGGGACATGAATAGGCAATTTTAAGAAAAATAAATCAAAATTATTAATAAGCACATGAAGAAGTGTTCTAAATCTCTTATAATCAGAGAAATGCAAATCAAAACAACTCTGAGGTACCACCTCACACCCAGCAGATTGACTAACATAACAGCTATTGAAAGTAATGAATGTTGGAGGGGATGTGGCAAAATTGGGAAACTAATGCACTGCTGGTTGAGTTGTAAATTGATCCAACCATTCTGGAGGGCAGTTTGGAACTATGCCCAAAGGGCACTAAAAGTCTGTCTGCCCTTTGATCCAGCCATAGCACTGCTGGGATTGTACCCCCAAAGAGATAATAAGGAAAAAGACCTGTACAATAATATTCATAGCTGCACTCTTTGTGGGGGCAAAAAATTGGAAAATGAGAGGATGCCCTTCAATTGGGGAATGGCTGAACAAATTGTGTTATATGTTGTTGATGGAATACTATTGTGCTCAAAGGAATAATAAAGTGGAGGAATTCCATGGGGACTGGAACAACCTCCAGGAATTGATGCAGAGTGAGAGGAGCAGAACCAGGGAAACATTGTACGCAGAGACTGATACACTGTGGTACAATTGAATGTAATGGACTTTTCCATTAGTGGCAATGCAGTGATCCTGAACAACTTGGAGGATCTATGAGAAAAAAACACTATCCACATCCAGAGGAAACAGTGGGAATAAAAACACCAAAGGAAAACAACTGCTTGAATACATGGGTTGAGGGGGATATGATTGGGGATGTAGACTATAAACAATCACCCTAGTGTAAACATCAACAATATGGAAGTAGGTTTTGATCAAGGACACATGTAAAACCCAGTGGAATTGTGCGTTGGCTATGGGAGGGGAGTGAGGAAGGGGAGGAAAATAACATAACTTTTGTAACCAAGGAAAAATATTCTGAATTGACTAATTAAATAAAAATTTTTTTAAAAACCTAAAAACTAAAAAAGAAAAGGTTGGGGCTTTAAGATGAGAAAGTAAGCACCATATTGTCAAGTAAACAAGAAGAGCCACTGACTCATTGGACTTTATATAGGAGTAACACTATGTTTGGTTCTTTCCTTCAAAATTGCTAAATATCCTTTCCTCAGGGGAGTGGGGGCAAGGTGAGCATTCTTTATCCATAGAAACAGATAAAGCACACAT
The DNA here is from genome assembly GCF_027887165.1 of Monodelphis domestica. NCBI lineage: Eukaryota > Metazoa > Chordata > Mammalia > Didelphimorphia > Didelphidae > Monodelphis > Monodelphis domestica. The sequence continues at coordinate 181,473,962 of NC_077234.1, read as the reverse complement.
ACAGGTTTAGATAAGTCAGATTTTGATCCTTCAGCTCTTGGCTACTGCTTCTGTTTTATTTCTTTCCTGTTGGAGGTGACTGAAAAGTGATGCTGAGATAGACATGTCCAGCTTTGGAGGTTGACAGATCCTCAGTCCTCACTGCAGAGAAGGAGTACTGGCTGGATGAGTCCAATCTTGTGCCTTGATTTCTAGAAGCCATGGACCTAGAGGAAATTATTTGAACAGAACTGATGTAAAATGTCAAATTTGTATTCACTGATCTTAGAAAATACTTTATGTTTCGCTGGTTTAAGTCTCAACCTCCTTTGATATTATATACTTTTTTAAGTCCTTAGTCGGTACACCCTTGTGGAACTTGTTTTAAGCAAAATCAGACACTTACTGGCTGTGTGACCTTAGGCAAATAAATTCTCCAAAAGCCTCCGTTTCCTCATTTGAAACATGGTACTAATTAAACTTGTATTCCTTCTTCCACTGGGGCATGGGGAAGAAGGCACATTATAAACCTTAAATGTGCTTCAGAAATCAAAACACTGATTATGTCTGGCTCTCTCATTTTACAGGTAGAAAGACTGAGACCCAGAGAGGTCAACTGCTTTGGCCTGAGGTCGCACAGCTAGTTAGTGACTGAGCTAGGATTAGAATGTACCAATTTCCTGAAATGGAAAGCAATTCAGAGATCTTTCCATTACACCATGGTGCCTGGGGTATTATTTCTCTCTGGTAATGAAGCTGAAAGGAGTGACATCATTAGAACACAGCCTACTTATTAATAGGATTATTACTTTCCTCCAACCCCTCCTTCTCCCCTTTTTTCCATCTGAGGGCTCCCCTGCTCCTCCCCTAAGGGCTTCAAATGTGTCTCAAGAGAAACTTTATATAGAAATCTACCATTAGTTGATGCATTCATCCCTCAAAGGCCCTCATTGTATTCTTAGGTGAAGGAAGACATAAGTCTTTTTCCTGGTGGACCTTCGGGCATTAGTTGGGTCAGTGCCACAAGTGCTGGTACAGGCTTTGTCTGCCTTTAGCTTCCTTTGTCACATTCTCCATTTTTATGCATGGTGCCATGGGAGCATCAATTAAGAGCCAGAAGGGAGCTCAGTGGTCATCAGGTCCCATTCCCTCTTTTCACATATGAGGAAACTCAGAAAGTTAATTGACTTGTTCAAAGTCATGTGGACAGCTAGGTGGCACAGTGGATAGAATGCCAGGCCTGGATGGAGGAAGATTCATCTTCCAGAGTTCAAATCTGGCCTTTGCCACTTACTAGTTGTGTGACTCTGGGCAAGTCATTTAATCCTATTTTCTTCCATTTCCTCATCTGGCAAATGAGCTGGAGAAGGAAATGGCAAACCCTTCCATTATCTTTGCCAAAAATACCCCAGATGGGGTCATGAAGAGTCAATAAAACAAAAATGAATGAGAGCAAATCATGACTGAAACAACTGAACCATAACAAGAACTTAAGCCACATAGGTCATGAGTGGCAGGACAAGGACTCCAAGTCAGGTCCTCTGGCTCCAAGATGAGGGCTCTTTCCAGGGTACTGTGCTGTCCTAATACTCTAGCCAGCACCCCTCGTGATACCATTAACTTCAGGGAATGGAGCATATTATTCACTGGAAAATTGGAAATGCCTTCTGCAGTCTTTAGTCAGCCCTTTGACCCAATAGAGATGTAATGATGGAATCAACTTTACTAATATTTGACATTAATCTCACAAAAAGTCAATCGATCTGAACATACAGAGATGCCAAATACTCTATCACCATTTCCAAGCTCAGAAAACTAAGGTTCAGAGTAAGTGATTTGTCCCATAAAACCTGGTTCGAAGCAAATGTCCCACATATTTTGAACGAATTAGTACCATGTGTATAATTGAAAATCTGTTACCCTAAAAAAAGAACCACATTTCCCAGGAGCCCACTGACTTCCTGTCATTACATACTTCCTGTAGACAGAGGATATTAGGCAGGGACTCAGAGGGTCCAGACCTCTTTGGCTTGATGGCAGTGAGCATGGTGGTGGTAAGTGAGGATTTGAACTGGCTGATCAGCCATCAGCACATGTTTTTTTTATTTTGTATCCCTTTTATTCCTTTATTTCTAATGATCATTTAATAAATTTCCTAAAATATAATGTTTTTATATTTGAGATCTAATTTTAATTTTTACATGCTCAAGGTTGGTGCTGCTTAACTGTTGTTCAGTCATGTTTGACTCTTCGTGATGCCATTTGGGGTTTTCTTGACAAAGATTCTAAAGTGGTTGGCCATTTCCTTCTCCAGCTCATTTTACAGATGAGGAAACGGAGGCAAATAGGGTCAAATAGTTTGCCCAGGGTGACCCAGTTAGTAAGTGTCTGAGGCCAGACTCGAAGTCAGGAAGAGGAGTCTTCATAACTTCAGACCTTTATCACTAAGCTACCCTACCATGCTATGAATTTAGTCGCCTAAGTAAAGCTCCTCTGATTCATTAACTTTTTTTCTTTTTGTTAGATATCTTGCCCTGATAGATAAATATGCAGGCAGTAAAACAAATAAAACCTGAACTTTACCCCCGTAGCCATATTACCTTGCAGATGGGCCAGAAATTATGCCCTGAAGAAATTAACTTTTCAACTCTGGAACTCTTGCCTTGGGATTCTCCTCTTCCTCTGCTCCTCACTCTGTTTCCATTCCCAGCAGTGGTCTAGGGACTACCTCAAGTGATTCCCCACTATCTAAGACTCCAGACATGCTTCACTTGACTCCCCCTTCATCTTCTCTCCAGTCGCCTTGCTCCTTGCCATGTGAAAACCTTCAGTGTCCTGCCCTAAGGGGAGAAATGGAGACACCAGGTAGGGAAGGAAGTAGAAGGCTAGACCTGATTTCCCACCTCAGATATTTGCTACCTGTGTTAACTTGGGCAAGTTTTTTAACATCTGCTTGCCTCAGTTTTCCCAATTATAAAATGGGGATAATAATGACATTTATCTTGCACATTGTTGTAAGGATCAAAGGAGATAATGTTTGGAAAGCATATAGCACAGTTTCTAGCATGTCATAGACATGAGACAAACGAATATTTCCTTCTTCTCTTCTCCTCTTTCTCCCACCACCAGAAATTATGGTTCCAGAATCATCATTGAATCAATGCTGGCATTGCTACTGTAAAGGGAGTGTGAATATCTCTCTTCTAGCTCCACTTTCCATCTCAGTACTTGCCAAACCAAAATAACCCGATCACCACTTCGTATATTTATTGTCTCCTCCATTACAATGTGGGCAGCTAGGTGGCCCAGAGGAAAGAGTGCTTGCCTGGCCTGGAGTCAAGAAGACTCCTCTTCTTGAATTTGAATCTGGACTCAGACCCTTACTAGCTGTATGATCCTGGACAAGTCAATTAACCTTGTTTCCCTCAGTTTCCTTATCTATAAAATGAGCTGGAAAAGGAAATAGCAAATCACTGCTGTATCACTGCCAAGAAAACCCCAAACAGGGTCATGAAGAGTCAGATATGATTAAAATGACTCAAACAACCATTATAATATGAGCTCCCTGAGGAAGCAACCACCTTTGCTTTTTTATTTCTGTTCCCAGCATTTAGCATAGTACTTAGTGGATTAAAATTACTAACATGATTTTTTATACATTCATTCATTTATTCCATTTTTTACTCTATGTAGCATTATTTGATATAGGTAATTTGGATATTTGCAAGGCTGTAGCAAGTTAGTGACAAGAACTTCCTTTAACCTCCCAATCATTTAAGTTCTATCCCATCATCTTAGTTCATAAATAAGATTTAATGAGACTGGTATAATACTTTAAAAGTAATTATAGTTGTACTCCCCAAATAGAAATTATAATAGCTCATATTTATAGCACATTACAGTTAACAAAGAACAATTTATGCATGTTACCTCATTTGATCCATATAACACCTTTGTAGTGTAGAAAATTCAAGTGTAATTACCCCCATTTTATAGACAATGAAACAGAGTCCCAATAAGCTGAAGAGACTTGCCCAAGGTCATCCAGCTAATAAATTGTAGAGTTGTCATCCACACACAGCTTCTACCTCCTGAGCTAGAACTCTTTCTATAACACATATCACCTCTCCAAAGGATAATTAATAAACATAGGATTTGATTGGATTATCAGGCTAAGTTCATGGAATTTTCCTTCAGAGATGACATTTGGGAAGTCTTTGAATATGTGTAGTTCCTAGTTATGGTTTAAGAGGTATTTGATCATTAATTATTTCTTTGTCATGCTCAATATGTTTTGATGGCATTCTGGGAACAATGGGCTTTTCCTCCTGTGGCTAATTTTCCATCTGTAAGTTTGGACAGCTGTTAACCTCAGACTTTGTGGCCTTATGGGAAAAGTTTTTATTTCATAATTCAAAGCCATTGAGTTTAAATCTTGTCAAAGTCAAACATTTCATTAAAATTTCTATTAACCTTTTCCCACCAGAGTGACTCTAAATTGATTAATTTTTATCCCATTTTGAAAACCAAAAAAAAAGTAAATTCAGTCATAGAAAGAAATGTTTCTGGAAGGAGACAAGGAAGAAAGGAAGGAAGGGGGGAGAAGGTAGGTAGAGAGAGAGAGAGAGAGAGAGAAGGTAGGGAAGAGAGAAAGAAAGAAAGAAAGAAAGAAAGAAAGAAAGAAAGAAAGAAAGAAAGAAAGAAAGAAAGAAAGAAAGAAAGAAAGAAAGAAAGAAAGAAAGAAAGAAAGAAAGAAAGAAAGAAAGAAAGAAAGAAAGAAAGAAAGAAAGAAAGAAAGAAAGAAAGAAAGAAAGAAAGAAAGAAAGAAAGAAAGAAGAAAGGAAGGAAGGAAGAAAGGAAGAAAGGAAGAAAAGAAAGAAGAAACAAAGAAAGGAAGGAAGGAAGGAAGGAAGGAAGGAAGGAAGGAAGGAAGGAAGAAAAGAAAGAAGAAACAAAGGAAGGAAGGAAGGAAGGAAGGAAGGAAGGAAGGAAGGAAGGAAGGAAGGAAGGAAGGAAGGAAAAAATAAAAAAGAAAGAGAGAGAGAAAAAAGAAAGAGAGGAAGGAAAATTGGAAGGAAGGAAAGAAGAATGGAAGGAGAAAAGGAAGGAATGAAGGAAGCAATAAAAAGGAAAATAAAGGAATATAGAGAAAAAGAAAGTCATCATTGGAATGATTAATAATCTAAGGGATGTAGTATTGTACTGTAAGAATTGGAAAATTTCATTTCTACCTGCATATACCACTTATTATATGTATTGTGAGGGGAGAGAGGGGCAATAGAGAAAATGGAAAATCCAAAATACTACTATATGTACCCAGCTTATCCAGAAGTCAGATGCCTGGAAACCTTAACTCTTCAAAACAAAGCCTTGGATCTGCAAGTTAGTGAAAAAAGTCCTTTGAGTATACCCAAATAGCTATCACACAGGTCTTACACTAAAGGCAATAAAAGTTAACATTTAGTATTGATTATATACACATCACTAATGAAACAAAGATGAAAAACAATATAATTTCAATCCTCAAGAAATGTAGAGTGCAATTGGGATAATATGAAACAGCCATAAAAGTCGCAAAGTAGATTGTAATAAGGGCCAGGAGAGGTCTTGACAAAGTGTGCTAGGGAAATTTTAGAAGCAAGCTGAGAGATCATATTAAGTCTTCATGAAGAGGTGATACAATCTAGACTTTAAAGAAACAGAAGGATGCCTATCAATGAAAAGGAAGAAATAAGTCCTAGGAATGGAGATCAGCCTGTGGGAATGAATGTGTGGATGTGGAAGAGTTTGGGGAAGATCAAGGAAGACCTAGCTAGTAGACCAGTTTCACTGGAATGGAGCAAATTTAGAGGGGTATCAAAAGAAGTTGGAAAGTTAGATTGGACCCAGTTTGTGGAAGACTTTAAATATCAGACTAAAGAGTTTGTCCTATAGGCAAAAGGGATCCAGGGAAGGTTTTTTCCTTTTCTTTTTATTTTTTTAAACAGAGGAATGACAAGTCTGACTGGTACCTTTGAAAAATTATTTTGGCAACTTTGTGAAGGATGGATCAGACACGGGAAAAATTAGGAGAGCAATTAGAAGATAATAAAATAGTTCAAGGAAGAGATGATGAGAGGAGTGGTGGCCAGATAAGTGGAGAAATAAAAGCACATCTGCTTTTCTGCTGGTTGCCCTCCATGCCTGAAATATACTCTTTTCTTCCCTCTTCCACTTCTCATTCCTTTCTTCCTTCAAGAGACAACTAAGGCATCATCTTCTGCATGAAGCTATTTCCTTCAATAGCTACTTCACTTCCTTCTACTTAACTATTTTGTTAGTAGTAGTAGTTGTAGTCTCTCGGTAACTGAGGATGACGATTGTCTTTGTGCGTTTTCATCTATGATAGATGAGTGTGCACAAAGATACTTGTGCGCGAAGGAGATTTAAGTGGACAAGTCGATGCAAAGAGACAGTCCCACTCCCTCGGCGTTGGAAGCCTGGGTCCAGTGGCACGAAAAGTCGTTACACCTGGAGACTTCCTCAGCTGCATTGGATGACCGGTTTGTCTTTTGTGCTCCAACACGCCCTAGGCACTCCACAGTGCTTTGTTGCGTTGCCCTCTCAGCCGTTGAACCTTCTTATTGGTTTCTTCCACCTGTTCCACTGAAGCAGTCTTCACATGCTGGGTGAGCAAAGCCCTGGTTCATCAGGGGTCGACAACAACCCGATGGCTACTCTCACAGGGTTTAGCTGGCCTGTCAAAGCCGTTGACTGGGGTGTGGCCACTGCCGCATGCTAGCAGCTACTCGGAGCCACAAGTGAGAGCTGGATGTCAGGTAGGGGTCAGAGGCTGGAGAGCTGCCCTAGGAGGGCACAACAAGCCCTCCATACCAGAGATACTAACCCTCCCTGAACACCCCATACACTATTTTGTATAGAATGACATTATAACACGGAAAATTATATGAAAGGAGAATACAACAGGAGGATAAAGGAAGTGTGACATAATAGGGTCAATTCAAGGGTTATTAATGAGGAAAGTGAGTTTTGACATCTCAAAAAGAGAAGAGCCTATGGGGAAGTGAATAAAGAGGAGTGAGAAAGATTGAAAAGGGATAGAAGAAAAGAATGGAGGTCTTACTTTTGAAATAGAAAGGAGTTCCACTGAAGAAGTTTCCTATGGGTGGAAGAAGGTAAAGGGCTTTACATGGGATAAGATCTAGAGGGTTTGGTGCTTGAATAGTCTACTTGTTCTGGGAGGAGAGAAATTGGAACCCCTAGGGCAACTGGCACATAAAGAAATGGGAGAGCATGGACATAGGGAGGAGATTTCCAAGAAAATATAGGGGAAGAAAAGATCAATGAGAGAGGACACAGGTCAGTGCTGAGGGAGGAGTCCTGCCATAGGACAATATCCTTTATGCTACTTGCACTAATTAGCATTATTCTGAGAATGGAGCACAATGGAAAAGGGGAATTCATAGAGTAAGCCCTACAAAGCAGTGGCAGAAAGTTCATAGAGAGGAAACCCTAAGATACCTTGGAAGCTTTGAATGTCTGAAGAACACAGAGAAAAGAAAGAGGCCAAATGGTTATAATAAGGATCATGAAACAGAGAATGAGAGTCTAGAGAAAACATAAAAAAAGAAAGTAAGAGGATTCCTTCTTTTCTGGAAAAGAGTGCAGAAAAGGAAATTTAAAAAAAAATAAAGAATAAGAATAGCTGAAGGGCAGGAGAGCATGGGGGCCATATACTTAAATAAAAGGGAAAAATAGGGGAAGAATTATATAACCAGATAAAAACAGGGAAGAGGAACTAATAAACAAATAAACAAAAACTCTAAATGAAAGGGCTAACAAACAAGAAGAGAGAATCAATGATGCAGGGAAGAGAGCCAAGGGCTATAGGGCCACCTTAAAAAAGATTGAAGTAACTGAAGGAAAATAATACTGTATTTATAAGAGGGAAAAAAAATCATAACTTGAAAAAAGACATTTTAGAGACATATAAGAGAAAATACAAAACTAACGCATATCTTTAAATGTGAATGGATTAAATAATCCAACAAAAATGAAAAAGAATGACAGATATAAAAACAAAACCTAACAATCTGTTGCTTATAAGGAACACTTTAAAAAAAAAATAAAGACATCCACAAACTAAAACTGGGAGAGGTGGATTGGAAAAAATTGCTATCGATAACTTTAATATTAAAGATTATACTATAAAAAATGAGAAAAGAAGCAGATCATATATCTCACTCAGCTATGGCTAAGAGAAGTACTTGTAACCAAACAAAAGACAGACAACTTTATTATTTGAAACTGAAAAGCTGTACAAACAACATTAAGGCATTTAGGGTAAGAGAAGATGAGAATTAATGGGGGAAAATCCTTTGTATCAAATTACTTCAGTTTGGTATCCAAGATATGTAAACAATTTATATATAATATATGTATGTATGTGTACATATTAAAATATATATTTACATGACTAACAGCCATTCCCCATGGAAAGGTTATGAACAGTTCTCAAAAGAAGAACTGTATTCACAACCCCATGAAAAAAATGACCCAAATCATTAATAATAAGAAAAACGCAAACCAAAACAACCTTGAAGTTTTATCTCATACTGAAAATTGGCAAAAATGTCCTGGAAATGGCAATGGTTAGAGCTAGGTAATGACAAAGTCATTTTGGAAAGCAAATTGGAGAGAGAACCATATTAGTGGAATGGTGGGGATGGAAGCCAGATTGTAGAAGATTAAGTCAGTAAGGCAGTAAAGGTAAGGAGACAGTGAATGCAAACAACTCAAGAATTTAGTAATGAAAGGGAGAAGAGACATAGGTAATAACTTTATGGATTGTAGAGGCTTTTTTTAGGATTGGAGTGATTCAAGTATGTCTAAGGTATAGCGAGGGAGAGACTAAAGATGAAGGAGGGAGAACCCTCAGGCTCTAACTTACACAATTTGTGGAAGACAGGTTGTTTTATTGCTGCCTTTTGACTTTGTGGCACTATCCCCACTTTCTCCTTTAAATCCTCCTTTATAGCAAATAAAAACTATTAATCAAAACCAACCAATATGAACTCAGCAACCTGGTTTGAAAGTGTATGCAACATTCTGTATACATAGTCCCCCTACCTCTCTTACTAAGAGGCAGAGGAGATGCGTTAAATTATTGATTCTCTGGAACTAAGATGAATTATTACAACCAATCAAAATTTGGCTGCTTTTAAATGTTATTTTCACTTAAATTGTTGGTTCATTATGTGCATTGTTCTGGTTCTGCTTACTTCTCTCTTATTAGTTCATATTGTAAGGATGATATTAGAAAATAAGTGTTGTTTTATTCGTTTAGAGATAAGTAGAGTGGCTGCTTGAGAAAAAAACTAGAGTTTGAAGCAGAGCTGAGAGAGCTTGTTAATTTCAACTGCTGACAGTTATAACTGTTTTTCCATGTCAATTACTCTCTCCAGCAATTGGCAGAGACACACTCTCAGAGACTCTCTTTTAGAGCTGGAGGAAGTAACATCTTTGCCTCTCTCTCTGTCTGAGGGAAAGATCTGAAGGAGCTCAGTGTTTTCCTTTCCCAACTTGGGAAACACTATTGACTATCTATTGGAGTTTTATAGATTATTTAACTCTGAGAAGACCAAAGAAAAACCTGGACTTTGGTTTGGACTCTGAGTCTCTTGTTGAGACTCAGCTAGCCTTTGCTATTTTATAATTTGAAGGTGAAGTTAAGATTTATAAGGAAAATAGCTTTTTATTGGTAGTTTTTATTTTAATAGTATAAATTTGGGTTAGTCAGATCAGGGAGGAATAGTGTAGCCTGTGAAGCACAGGAGAAGCAGTTCCTTGTGGAACCTGGGAATTTATTTGGGTGGATTTAGAATCCCTTAGAATTAGAATTAGAAATCCTTTATTTATCCTTATATATTTCAATAAATACTTTATTTTATAATAAGAGTCTCTTTAGCATTCTTGCACCTGGCTTTGAAGGGAAGTTCACATTTGAGTTTCACTACATCACTGAGGATACTTTTGATTACCTCCATCAAAAGTATCGGAAAGTATCTGAACCGTTTGACCCTGATTGGCAGGTAGTTTTGAAAAGTTTTGAACCTATATTGGAATAGTTTTTCCATCTAAATATTTTATTTTTATGACTTGCCAAATTTATTTTTATAACATAGGTCTTCCCATGTTTCTCTGAATTTCTAATTTTCATAATTTCTGATGATGTAATAGTATTCTATTACATTCCTATGCCACAATTTGTGTAGCCATTCTCTAATCAATAGGTAACTCCTCTTTCCCCCCAATTTTTTCAGCCACAAAAAGTGTTGTCTCATAAAATTCTTAATAATCCTGATTATTTGATTTTTCAGCCTACAGGAATCTAGGAACAATGAATTAGAATTGGTATGGGGGGACTATTAAAAGTTGGCTTAATCTCAACAATGATATTATTGAAGGGAACAACCTTTGTGAAGGAGTAGCAATAATGGCTAAAAGTTTTGGTGAGCATATATGTTTGATTTCTGTTTCATTTGAAATCAATCAAAGAGTCATTGGACAAAATTATCTCTGTTTTTACACTTCTCAAGGATTCCTGTATGTTTCTGACATACACTGAGTTCACTTCTTTTGAAGGGAGTTTTTAAGCTTTTTTTCCCTTTTTTCCCCTTTCTTTCCTCTACTGAAATGTTTTGTTTTGTTTTTGTAGTTCACAAATGACAAGCACATTGGATCTTATATTCTTTACATCTACATTCTCTAGGGAAGAGGGATTACATATGGATGGTGATATTTTCTAGATACTTTTATTTAGAGAAGATATTATGCTGATTGCAAAAAACTCCAGAATGCTGTAGCTCTCTTAAATGAAATTCATCATCACTAAAAAGAACTTGTTCATCTATCCACACAGGAAAAACCAAGTGGATGATTATTGCCAGATTATGATATGCTGCTGAATGAACAGCCCATAGAACTGATCCATCAGCCCATGCAACTTGGACATATACTATGAACCATGAACTAGGCTCAAATTAAATAAGTAGAAGAGATAGTTATATTGCCTTTGAGAAACTGCATAATGCTTTTAATAATTCCACCTTCTCCTTGAAACAAAGGCTCATCTTTTTAATGACAGTATTCTTTTGTTGAAGTTATATAATTCCAAGTCATGGGATATCAATATATCCAATGAATTAAAATTGCTGGTCATCCAAAGGACAATGAAGAGGCACAGAAGAATGGCTGGACAAATTGTGGCATAGGAATGTAATAGAAGAGGACAAAGAATAGGCACCAACATATTACCAACCTAGAACTGAGGAAAGATCACTCAATCAGCAAGCATATCAATTAATTAATATGCATTAAGCATATCAATTTATTAAGCAATGCAAGCCAATTGCCTAACAAATTGGAACCAGCCCCTTCCCCAGTTTAATGCCGGACCCCAAATGTAGGTAGACACACTTTTATGTATTAAAAACAATTAACCAAACAAAGCCAACTGATTAAAAGGAAAAATATTACATTAAGTCATTAACTAATCTGATTTATAATTGGAGGAAAGGTTAGGGACTTTCCAAATTGGGAGGGGGAGAGTGAACATGAACAGTTCTCTGAATTCAGGGAAAAAAGTGTCCCATTCCTCCCCAAGAATCTATAAACAATCAAAGGAACACAGAAACAGCAACTGATTGATCAGTATGAAACCAGTTTTCAGATGAGACACATGTTCCCTGAGATGTACAATTATAAGAAAACCCTTGGGATCTGACTGCGTTTCTCAGTTGACATAACCTAAATCTTAGGTTAAAGTTCTCTAAATAGCAGGAATAGGTGGTCCAGTTTCCCAGCCACACAGGGCTAGGTTCAAACAATGTGATACAGTTTTCTCCCAATTCCCACAATTCAATAAACTTTTGTTGTAAGATAGAATTTGGACTAGGTCTATAATTGAATAGAAGGGGAAGTTAGCTAGCTTATAGCCATAAAATAGAGTCAGAATGGTTCACTCAGTTCCCACAATTAACCACTTACTGTCCTAATCCCTTCAATTTCCTCCATTTCTCATACCAGGCACCTAAAAAAAAAAGGCAAAACAGCCCTAGCCCTAGGAGTTCCCATTATAAGGGAGGAGACATACTATATAAAGCTAGGTATATACAAGATATACATAGACTGAAAGTAATCTTACAGAAGAAGGCAGTAGCAGCTGGGGTCGAGGAAAGACTCTCCTGCAGAAGCTAAGATGAGCTGAGTCTTGAAGGAACCGAGAGGCAGAAATGGAGGAGTAAAACATTGCAAGGATGGAGGACATAGTATAATGGGAGAAGATGGAATTTTGTGTACAAAGAAGAGCAAACAGGCCAATATAGAATTCATGAAATGGGACAGGTTCTGAAGAGTATTAAAATGATCCTGGACTCAGTATTGACCTATTGGAGTTTGAGTAATGGGGTGTCATGAGGCACCTTAAGGAAAGTCATATTTGGCAGCTCATCAGATTTATCCAGCAAGTATAAGTGAGAAGTCAAGAATAATACTGAAGTTGCTTAGGTGATTAGGAAAATGGGAAGATGTTAGTATTCTTGAGAGTAACCAGAAACCTGGAAATAGAGGAGATTGGGGGGAGAGGGGGGAATGTGAGAGATGAGTCCTGTTTTGGATATATATTCAATTTGAGATGAATTTTTCAATCAATAAACATTTATTAAGTGCCTGCTATGTGACAGGCACTGTGCTAAGTACTGGGGATACAAATACAAATAAAAACAAAGACAGCCTCTGTCTACAAGGAGCTTAAAATCTAGTAGAGAAAATAACTATAAGACATTCAGTTAGAGATATCTAAAAGGCAGTTGGTGAATCTAGGGCTGGATATACAGATCAGAGAATCATCTGCATAGGGGTGGTAGTTGAAGAGCAGATACACTGACCAAGACAAAAGCAATGGAGAGAGAAGAGAAAAGAGGCCGTACAGAGTCTTAAGAGATATCCACAGTGGGACAAGCTAACATCATAAAAATGACCATCCTACCCAAACTTATCTATCTATTTAGTGCCATACCCATTGAACTACCAAGAAACTATTTTACTGAATTAGAGAAAACCATAACAAAGTTCATTTGGAAGAATAAAGGATCAAGGATATCCAGGGAAATAATTAAAAAAAAATACAAAGGAAGGTGGCCTTGCAGTCCCAGATCTCAAACTATACTATAAAACAGTGGTTATCAAAACAATTTGGTACTGGCTAAGAGACAGATAGGAGGATCAGTGGAATAGACTTGATGTAAATGATCTCAGCAAGACAGTCTTTGACAAACCCAAAGACCCCAGCTTTTGGGACAAAAATCCACTATTTGATAAAAACTGCTGGGAAAATTGGAAGACAGTGTGGGAGAGATTAGGTTTGGATCAACACCTCACACCCTGCACCAAGATAAACTCAGAATGGGTGAATGACTTGAATATAAAGAAGGAAACTATAAGTAAATTAGGTGAACACAGAATAGTATACCTGTCAGACCTTTGGGAAGGGAAAGAATTTAAAACCAAGCAAGACTTAGAAAGAGTCACAAAATGCAAAATAAATAATTTTGACTACATCAAATTAAAAAGCTTTTGTACAAACAAAACCAATGTAACCAAAATTAGAAGGAAAGCAACAAATTGGGAAATAATCTTCATAACAAAAATCTCTGACAAAGGTCTAATTACTCAAATTTATAAAGAGCTAAACCAGTTGTACAAAAAATCAAGCCATTCTCCAATTGAAAAATGGGCAAGGGACATGAATAGGCAATTTTCAGTTAAAGAAATCAAAACTATTAATAAGCACATGAAAAGTGTTCTAAATCTCTTATAATCAGAGAGATGCAAATCAAAACAACTCTGAGGTATCACCTCACACCTAACAGATTGTTCAACATGACAGCTATGGAAAGTAATGAATGCTGGAGGGGATGTGGCAAAGTTGGGACATTAATGCATTGCTGGTGGAGTTGTGAATTGATCCAACCATTCTGGAGGGCAATCTGGAACTATGCACAAAGGGCGATCAAAGACTGTCTGCCCTTTGATCCAGCCATAGCACTGCTAGGTTTGTACCCCAAAGAGATAATAAGGAAAAAGACTTGTACAAGAATATTCATAGCTGCGCTCTTTGTGGTGGTCAAAAATTGGAAAATGAGGGGATGCCCTTCAATTGGAAAATGGCTGAACAAATTGTGGTATATGATGGTGATGGAATACTATTGTGCTCAAAGGAATAATAAAGTGGAGGAATTCCATGGAGACTGGAACGACCTCCAGGAAGTGATGCAAAGTGAGAGGAGCAGAACCAGGAGAACATTGTCACAGAGACTGACACACTGTGGTACAAGAGAACATAATGGACTTCTCCATTAATAGCTTTACAATGTCCCTGAACAATCTGCAGGGATCGACAAGGAAAAAAACTATCCTCAAGCAGAGGACAAACTGAGGGAGTAAAAACACCGAGGAAAAGCAACTGCTTGACTACAGAGGTTGAGGGGACATGATCGAGGAGAGAAGCTAAATGAGCGCCCTAATGCAAATACCAACAACAAGGAAATGGGTTCAGAGCAAGGATGCATGTGATACCCAGACAAATCGCACATAGGCTAGGGAAGTGGTGGCGGGGGTGGGGGGAGGAAAAGAAAATGATCTGTTTCCAATGAATAATGTATGAAAATGACCAAATAAAATAATGTTTTAAAAACTTAAAAAAAGAGAGAGAGAGATATCTACAGTGAATGGGCACAACCTGAAGATGTATGAAAGAGACTCAAGAAGTGGGGCAGCTAGGTGGCTCAGTGGATAAAAAGTAAGGCCTGAAGATGGGAGGTCCTGGATTCAAATGTGACTTCAGACACTTCCTGACTCAGTGATCCTAAGGCAAGTCACTTAACCCTAACCTTAGTGCTCTTCTGACTTGGAACCAATACTTAGTGTTGATTCTAAAACTGAAAATAAGAGTTTTTAAAAAATAAATCTAAGAAGGAGCTGTCAGGCAGGTAGGAGGTGAAAAGTAGTGTCACAAAACCTAGAAAGTAAAGAGATCAAAATCTGCAGAGAGGTTGAGAAAAATGGGAAAAACTAATGGGGAAAGTTTATTAGATTTGGCAATTAAAAGAACATGGTAACTGTGTAGAAAAGAGTTTCAATTAAATGATGAGGTTAGGGGCTAGATTGTAGAGTGTTGACAAAAGAATGAGAAAAAAAAGATAGGGAGCTATCTGGTGAAGATGATTTTCTCAATGAATTTAGCAAAGGAGCACCAGAACTGGAATCAGGAGCACCCTGGGTTCAAATCTAGTCTCAGACATTGCCTAGCTATGTGATCTTGGGCAAGTCACTTAACCCCAGTTGTCTAGCCCTTACTGCTCTTCTGCCTCGGAATCCATACGCAGTATGAAAGAAAATAAGAAAATAGTAAGGGTTTTTAAATAAATGAGTTTGCAACAACAACAACAAAAAAAAAGCGGGGAAGGGGAGAAATATAGCACAGTGGCTAGCAGGAATAGTAGAATTAAATAAGGATTTTGAAAAGTTGAATGAAGAAAGTAGTGAGTGATAAAAGCGTTTATTAAGCATTTACTTTACAGTAAACACTATGCTTGGATCTTGGGATATAAATACAAAAGCAAGTCAGTCCCTTTCTTCAAGAAGCTCACATTCTAATGGGAAGGAAACAACACAAATAAGAGAGTGGTGACCAAGGAGATACACTTTGGTCCTAAAAGTTAAAGGAATGGTGATTCAGCCCTTCCATGAAGAGATTAGCAGACTCCAAATAAGAAAAATGCTAGTCGATTTGGAATTTTAGAACTGGAGGTAGAGTGGGATAGGGTGGATTATAGGCATGGTGACAAGGCAGTTGCTGAGGTTGTGAAGATGGCAGAAGGGTAAGAATGAATGGAGCTTTCATGAAATAATAGGTCTAGAGAGGTCTTCACCAATCAGAACAGAGAAGCCCCAGGGCAGCAGTTCCAGAGGTAAAAGGGTTTTGTATGCTTAATTACTATCCATGATGAGCCAAGAGTTCTAGAAGAAGGTCCATAAAATGTTGGACAGATGCCTTATGGAGAATTTGTAGAGAGGACTTGGACAAAAGAGACGTGAAGGCAGGTTGTAATTACCATTAGATGTGTATCATCATAGGGAATGCTCATAACAAGATCACAGATCCACTGAAGTAATTACAAAGTACTTCCCTCACAACAAGACTACGAAATATCAAGTCTCCATTTTACAGATGAGGGAACAGAATCTTTTTAGAAATCAAGACATTTACCCAGGGGCACCTAGCCAATAAATGTTATAAGTGAGATATAAACTCAGTTCTTCTGACTTTTGAGTTCCATACTTTTCCCCACTACAATTCATTTAGAAAGATTTACAAATGGTTAATATCAAATTTTGCTCCTTGAAGTAGAAAACATCTGGGAAATCCATTGTAGACCATTCTGCATTTCTCAGTGATGCCAGACTGATGAAGAATTAGTTACTTAGCATAAATACCTGGGAAATCTATCAGGTTTTGGCCACAGTTCAGAAAATGGTCATCTTAGACACTTGTATCTACAGGAAATTCAACAATAGTTTATTAAATTGTTCAAACAATAAGTTCATGCTATTATAATGAGGTAATGCTGGATTCATTAGAGTTATAATATTAATAAACTGTTCAAAGGAAGCTATGAAAGGAAGGAAGGCCAGCTGTGGCTACTGCTCAGAGGTTTCATTGAATTTTTTTAAGGTGCTTGAATGATAGTGAAATTTTCTATCCTCTCAAGAAGCATGCTTTTTCTGTTTTAAATAAGTGGACATTGATATGACCAAATTTAAAGCTGATGCAATGTTGGAAATTGCCTTTTCCTGAGTAGTCCTGGGTAAGTAGAGCAAGGTGGAGCTCAGCTAAGTGACCAAAGGATAAAGATGAACCAATGTTAAATGGAGGTTTGGGGATCTTAAAGTTGGTAATAAGCCATTGTTGATGTTCAGGCATGGTCTTCATCACCCAGTCTCTCATGATGATAACTCCTTGATAAGGTATGACTTACTAGGCTTGCTCTGGCCACTTATTGTCCTGCTGACACCATAGGATCATAGACTCACAGATGCAGAACTGGATGAAAGACTTTATAGGTAATTTTGTTCAAACTTTTCATTTTATAGAGGAATTGTCCAAATCATCACAGGAAAGTGAAGGTACTTTCTCAAAACCCTACTACTGGGTTGGTAGACTCCAGATTCTGACCCAGATTTTCCATCTCCAAATCAAGTACTTTTTCCATTGTCCCACATTGCTTCCTTATTGATGATGTTTGAAGAGCTAATGATGATTGATCTATGGCCCAGCTCACATACTAGAATTTTGCCTTTGGCCTGGAGTTTTAAAACAGGGCACAGCGAGGAAAAAAAAAAGAGGAAGTCTAGACAATGGAGAGCAAGGGATAGAGAATTGTGCAGAGAGGAAAGGCTGCACATCAATATGGATTTTGTTTTCTAAAGAGAGGTCTGTGTACATATGCAACCTCTCCAGACAACCATATGATTCTTGGACCAACTTGGGGAGTTACTGAATCAATCAGAAGAGTTTCTGAGCCACATTGAGTTAGTTTCTTCCTTCCTCTCTTCCTCTTTTCTTTTCTTCCTTCCTTCCTTTCCCTCTTCCTCCCTCCCTCCCTCTTTCTTTCCTTCTTCCTCTCCTTCCTTCCTGCATTTCTTTTTCTGTTTCTTCAGTAATGCTTCCTTTATTCCCAATTATATGTAAAAACAATTTTTGGCATTCCTTTTCCAATATCTTGAAATCCAAATTCTCTCCCTCTCTTCCTTTTCCTTACTCCTCCCTGAGATGGCAAGCAATTTGATATTGGCTATATTAAGTTTCCAGAATAAGTGAAAGAGTTCTTGGACAAAACTAGTGCCAGAGAAAAAAGAAAGCCTAACATAAGGAAAAAATCTGAACCTTGCCTTTCAGTAGTACTCTGAGTTACTTGGACTATGCATTCTAAAGAAGAGTGACTGACTTTCTATTAAATTCCAGTACTTGCTTCTTGGAATGGAGATAGGGATAGCATCCAAGGAAAGCTAGAAGACTGAATATGATCCCATGAGACAAAGAGCTATTGGATAAGAAAGGGCAGTTGTCTTGTTTATTTATGGGCCCAGGTTAATAAAACCTATTTTATGGCAGATATTTTTTAACCTGTGTGGGAGCTGAAGGTCATTTTCCTTTTTGAAGAGACCAGATGCAAGCCAAATTCTAATATTCCAAGGGGAAAGGCTAGGTTTGAAAAGTTGAAAAACTTGGGAGACTGCTAAGATTTTTTTAAAGACATAGATAGAAGATGGAAGTAAAATCACCATGGATGAATATGAAACCATATCATGGAGTTGACATATTAGAATGTTGGACCTAATAAGATGAAAGTTAATGAGGTCAAATAATTAGCTTCACAAGGGAGAGGCATAGTTAGACAGCAGTTAGGAATGAACTAAAAATATGTCAACTATGACATAGCAGTTGAGAAAGCTTTTTTTGTTGCATTGAAAAATTATAGTATTAGAGACAATGAGAGTATTCTGTGGCACTCTGTTCAGACTATATTTGGAGGTATTATGTTCAGTTTTTGGCACTATATGTCTTTTAAATAACATTTTATGGGGATAGCTAGGTAGCTCAGTGGATTGAGAGTCAGGCCCAGAGATGGGAGGTCCTGGGTTCAAATCTGGCCTTAGATACTTCCTAGCTGTGTGACCCTGGGCATGTCACTTGACCCTCATTGCCTAGTGTGAATTTCAAAACTACTCAATCCTATTCAGACCATTCTTTAGAAGATGGGATTTAGCTATTTCCTGATCAATAACAATAGAGATACTTGGAATAACAGAATCAGGTCTTGGAAAGTACAATCTCCACCCTACTCAGGGTAACAAGATCAGGAAGGGCTGCAGCAAAACTCAAGATTTAATTATTTGAGAATATGGCCTTCAAAAGACATGTGCAAAAAGGACAGACCTCTGGGCAGTCCTAGGTCAAGCTAGAGCCACCACTGGCACATGTGAGAGACAGGAAGTGAGGTAGAGGACAGCTCAGGAGTTCTGGGGACTTCCTGTGTGGAGGAAAAAAGGTGGTTGAAGCCTGGTGCTTGGAGTGGAGGAGCCCACAGACTGTTTCTCCATTTTGGTCACGTAAGTGATAGGGACTGATCTCTTTTCTTTGCCTCGGCTATCCAGGGCTTTGGACCTTTGGCTCAGCCTAAGCAGAGTGGGTATTTAAGCCCTATTTCCTTCTCTCCCTTTTCCCTCTCTCTCTCTCTCTCTCTCTCTCTCTCTCTCTCTCTCTCTCTCTCTCTCTCTCTCTCTCCCCCTCTCTCTCTCTCTCTCCCTCTAATACTTTTCTTCCTCCTGTTTGTAATTAAAACACCATAAAAAAGGTTGACAGCTGACTTGAATTTTCATTTAGGAATTACGTAGCTGAATTCCTTGGTGACCTTAAATTAATATATATCAGTCTTTTAAAGTGATTTCCATATCACACTAGCCCTTACCACTCTTCTGTCTTGGAACCAATACACAGTATTGACTCCAAGATGGAAGGTAAGTTGTTTTTTTAAAATAATAATAAATAAATAAATAAATAAATAACATTTTATTTCCCCAATTACATATAAAAACAATTTTTAACATTTTTTTTTTAAATTTGAGTTTCACAACCTCCAGGAAGTGATGCAGAGTGAAAGGAACAGAACCAGGAGAACATTGTCCACAGAGACTGATACATTGTGGCACAATCTAATGTAATAGACTTCTCCCTTAGTGGCAATGCAGTGATCCTGAACAACTTGGAGGGATTTACGAGAAAAAACACTATCCACATTCAGAAGAAAAACTGTGGGAGTAAAAACACTGAAGAAAAACAACTGCTTGATTACATGGGTCGAGGGGGATATGGTTGGGGATATAGACTCTAAATTAACATCCTAGTGCAAACATCAACAACATGGAAATAGGTTCTGATCAAGGACACATGTAATACCCAGTGGAATTGCATGTCGGCTACGGGAAGGACGGAGGGGGGAGGGGAAGGACAGAAATAATGTGATTCTTGTAACCAAGGAATAATGTTTGAAATTGACCAAATAAAATTTTTTTTAAAATGAGCTTCAAATTCTCTTCCTCACTTCCTTCTCCCTTCCCCAAGGTAGTAAAAAAAATCTGTTTAAATTAAAAACAACAACAACAATATTTTTCTATATTAGTCATCTTGTAGAAGAGCTCTTGAACAAGAAAAAAGAAAATGAAATATATTATGTTTTGGTCTGCATTCAGACTCTATCAGTTCTTTCTTTGGAGGCAGATGGTATTTTTCATTAGTCTTTGAGATCATCTTGGATCACTACGTTGTTGAAAATAGTTGTCATTTACAATTGTTCATCATATAATATTACTCTTATGTATAATATTCTTTTGGTTGTGCTCAATTCACTTTGGTCAGTTCATGTAGATCCTTCCAGGATTTTCTGAAATCATCTTGCTCATCATTTCTCATACTGGCACCACATTTAAGAAGGATATTGATAAGTTGCAAATTTCAGAGTACAGTAACCATATGGGAATGGGGGCAGGTAGGTGGTGTAGCAGATAGAATATAGATCCTGAAGTCAGGAAGATGAGTCTTTCCAAGTTTGATCTAGTCTCAGACATTTAGTAGCCTTAATAGCTTTGTGACCCTGGGAAAGTCCCATAACCCTGCTTGCCTCAGTTTCCTCATCTGTAAAATGAGCTGGAGAAGGAAATGGCAAACCATCCCATTATCTTTGCAGGAAAACCCCCAAAGGCTCATGAAGATTCAGGCTTGACTGAAAAATGGCAACAAACCATATGACGATAGGTTAAAGTAACCTGGCAGGTAGCTAGGTGGCTTAGTGGATTGAGAGCTAGTCTAGAAATGGGAGGTCTAAGAACTTCCTAGCTGTGTGACCCTGGGCAAGTCATTTAACCCCAACTGCCTAGCCTTTATCACTCTTCCTCCTTGGGACCAATACACATTCTTGATTCTGTGACCAAAAGTAAGGGTATTTAAAAAATAAAAATAAAATAATTTGGGCTGTTTAGCTTAGAGAAGAAAACAATTAAGAGAAGACACATTAGCATTCAAGTATTTAAAGAGTTATATTTTGGAAGAAGTATTAGATTTGTTCTGCTTGGCCCCAGACAGCAGAACTAGAAGCAAAGAGTGGAAGTTGCAGACTTTTAGCCTTGAAGCAAAGATATATTACTTATATTTTTATTATATTTATATAAATTTATAATATTATAACATTAACTATTAATAAATGTATTAATTAGAACTATTCAAAAATTAGAAAGGATTGATTGACAGATTGGAATTAACTTAAACAGGACTCAACTGGGAACACCTGATAAGAAACTTCACAGATAGATAGTATGGGCCTAGGTTCAGACTCTCAGATGAGTGGCTATCTACAGAGAAGAGGCTTCCCTGAAGCAAATAAACAGCCTGTCCCACCTGTCCTTAGAAAACCTTCAGATTTAATGGTACAAAGCTCAGGGGAGAAAGCTGTAGTTGGTTTGTCCAAGCCTTTGCCTTCAGTGCCCCACTGATTGTTCTCTTGAATAATAACGTCTCCTTAATAAGGTACCAATTGCTAGGTTTGCTCTGACCACTCCCTTGGATCATTGCCCACCACAGGATAATATAGAATCAGAGATTCAGAACTGGTAAATCCCTTCTAGCTGACTCTACCTCTGGGGAGGATTCAAGGAGCATACCTTTGGAAACACTGGAGGGAGTTCAGCCCATTATTTAGTGTTGTGTAGCTATTTAGCTAAAGTGATCATAGAACAATGCACTTAAGACCTCGAGTACTTTATTGCTTCATAAAAGAACTGATTTTGAAACTGAGCCTGAGAGAGGTGGCTGGAGAGGTATTGGGGGAAGACCATTGGAGGTCTTCAATCAAACACTGCATGACAACTTGAGGGGATGTTATTTTATATTATATTTAATTATGAGTTAGACTAGATGGCCATTGAAGTTCATTCCAACTCTAATAAATTATGTGAAGATTGGACTTGGTTCAAATAAGCCCAAAGGTTTTGTTCTGGGTCATCTCTCAGTGGTATTTGAAACAAATCTATTGGGGATGATATGACGGGGGCTCCAAGATTACAGTCAGAAGACCCAGGCTCCAATCCTGACATGTGTACTTACTAGTTGAAGGATCCTAGACAAGTTAACCTATCTAAGTCTCAGTTGCCTCTTTTGTATAATAGTAATAATGATAATATCTCAAAATGCTGTTGTAAGGAAAGGGTTTTTTTTTTTTTAATTTTTTATTAAACCCTTACCTTCTGTCTTGGAGTCAATACTGTGTATTGGCTCCAAGGCAGAAGAGTGGTAAGGGCTAGGCAATGGGGGTCAAGTGACTTGCCCAGGGTCACACACCTGGGAAGTGTCTGAGGCCAGATTTGAACCTAGGACCTCCCATCTCTAGGCCTGGCTCTCAATCCACTGAGCTACCCAGATGCCCCCTAAGGAAAGGGTTTTTAAACCTCAAAAGCCACAAGAGAAGGTTTTTTAAAGCCTCTCCAAGGGTATAGTGATACTTCATTCTATCACAGTCATTTTAAAAAGTGACAAATGTAATCAGTAGGTGGGCAAATTGACTAATTTTTCACTGATTTAATGAGTATACTAGCCGATCCAGAAGCCCACATGCCAGGAATAGTAGATATGTCCAAGAAACAACACTTTTTGTCCACTTATTTGGATTTTTCAAAGAGGCTGAGGGGAGAGAAAATGGCAATCAAGTGGGAATAGCTTGCCTAATACACACATACCCCTGCCAAAAAAAAAAAAAATTCCATTTGCTTTTGAAAGAATTCTAACTAGACAGTGGTTACTTTTTTCCCCTCTGCCAAGCCACATCCTAGCTTAGATAGACAAAAATATTGATACAACCCAGAAAGGGATGGAGCCAAGAGGCGAGTGGGAAACCAGAAGCTCTGAGAACTAGAATGAGGAAGCTTGGCACTTACCCCAGAGCACCCTCTGGTGTTGGGTGGCACATAAAACAGATGGAGCTAACCATTGGATTGACAGTCATATATACTATGCCTAGGGTTCTGATTACTGAATAGAACCAAGCATTGAGCATAGCACTGTACCCCTACTATGATTTCACATGTGAGAATATCTTATAAGTGATTTTTAAAATATAAAGATATTTTATTTTCCCAATTACATGTAATAATAATTTTCAATATGTTTTCCAAAATTATAAGATCCAAACTGTTGCCTTCCTGCCCTTCCCTCCCTGCCTCTCTGAGATAGTAAGCAATTTGATCTGGGTCATACATGTAATATCATGAAAAATACACTTTCTATATTGGTCATTGTTGTAAGAGCACAGCAAATGAATATTTTTAAGTAAATATTTTTTAAATATTATTTAGGAATCTTGCTTTGTGTCTCTTCCCTTTAGTTCTAAAAGACATGTTGGACTTTTCTATAAAGTACTCACCACCTGACATCAGAATTCTTTTAAGAGCAAGCTCCTGAAAAAGGGCATTTTCTCTGTCTTAGTCTCATTTAAAATCCCATGTGCCACCAATGTTTCACGCAAAGGCACACTTCATCTGTCATACCTATCCCTGATGGATACCATATCCCATATATGTGTAGACATATATAAGAAATTTTATATATACATAAAATTTCTAACATCCTATAAAGTATTGTCTTGTAAAGTAAGACAATTTGCAATTTCCTTCTGTAATTGAGTCAATTTTTTTGAAAAATGTGTTTCTTAGATACTCAATCAACATTTATTTTTAAATATTTAGAAAATTAATGAGCATTTATTTTCTTCTTCCTCATTGTACTTCAATGAAAAAGGGGTAAGAAAAAAGAAAGAAAAATCTTTCTAACAAATACAGCCAAGCAAAACAAATTCCTATGCTGGCTACATCCAAAAATGTCTGTCCTATTCTGCATCTTGAATCTATCACCCAACACATCTCTATCAGATGAGTAGCATTTTTCATCATCAATCATGTGGAATTATGATAGGTCTTTGCACTGATGCCAGTCCTTAAATCTTTCAAAGTTGTCTTTCGGAAGTTCAACAAGCATTCAAGTGGTTACTTTTCCCTAGGCTGTGTTAACAACTAAGGGGGGAAATAAAGGGGAAAACAAAACAAAACACATTGTTTCTGTTTTTCAAAGAGCTTACATTATTATATTAGAGGATACATGCAAATAACTTGGTACATATAAAATATATACAATGTAATTAGAAGGGAATATCAGACAGGAAGCAATAGTAATAGTACTAGAAAGGGACTAGAAAGACCTCCTCCAGAAAGTGAGAATTCAGCTGCCTTGAAGGAAACCCAGAAGAATACAAAGTGGAGGTGAGAGAGCATTCCAGATCTAATGAACTGGTATGTCTGGTTTGAGGAGGAACAAATATGCCAGTGAAAGTCAACTTTAGAGTGCAAGGAAGGAAGTAGAAAGGTAGGAAGGAGCCAAGTTGTAAAGGACTTTAAATGCCAGATAGAAAACTTTATATTTGATCCTGGAAGCAATAAGAAAGCTCTGGAATTTATCAAGTAGGGAAGATGTGGCATGGGGATGTGAGAAGACCTACCTTTTCTGAAAATCACTTTGGTGGTTTGAATGGAGGATTTATTAGAGTTGGAAAAGATTTGAGGCAGGGAAATTTAGGCAGCCTTGTTTGGGAAATTATTGCAATAATACACACACATACATGCAGGTATACATATACATACACACATGTGTTTAGGTGGCACAGTGGTATGTGTATAGGTAGAGCACTGGGCTTGGTAGCAGGCAGACTCATCTTTATGGGTTCAAATTTGAACTCAGACACCTACTTATGTGAGCTTAAGCAAGTCACTTAAATCTGTTTGCTTCAGTTTCCTCCTCTGTAAAATGAGTTGGAGAAGAAAATGGCACATCACTCTAGCATCTTTGCCAAGAAAACCTCAAAATGAGGTCCTGAAGAGTCAGGCTGAAATGAGTGAACAACAATAATTCACACACACACACACAGTCACACACACAGTCATACATATGATGATGTGAATGTGAAAGCAGTAAGATTTTACAGCTGATTTGACAAGTAAGGTGAATGCAAGTGATGAATCAAGAAAGGCAGAAAGGTTGGGAGCCAAGGCATAAATTGGTAGCATTCTTGACAACAATAAGAAATTTGAGAAGAACAAAGATTTTCAGAGTAAGGATGATGAGTTCTGTCTTGGGTGTATTGAATTGGGACTTTATTTTGCTTACTTTGTGTCACCAGGAGAGAATATAGAAAGAATAGTGAAAAAACCAGGACAGAACTCTTGGGGATACCTAAGTCACTTTGATGTAGACGAAGGTCCAGCAAAGTAAAATAGAAGCCAGTCAAGAAAAGAACCAGAAGAGAGCAGAATCATGAAAATTTAGAGAGGAGAGAATAATCATATCAAAAGAGTGATCAACAGGATAAGAATGGAGAAAGGACCATTAGATTTAGCAATTTAGGGATTGCTGGAAAATTTGGGAAAAGTAGTCTAAGCTGAAGGCTACAGAGAGTTTAGAAGTGAATCAAAGGCAAGGAAGTATAAATATCTGGTGCAGACTTTAGCTGAGAAGGGGAAGTGAGATATCAAACTAAAATGAGGTTTTTTTTATTTTTTTTGAAGAATTTTAGAGACAGGTTTGTCTAGGACATTGTCTAGGACATTGTCGCTAGACAATGAAGAAATATTAGTACTCAACATGTGTGTGCCAAATGGCATAGCATCCAAATTTCTAAAGGAGAAACTAGTGGAGCTCAAGGATGAAATAGATAGAAAAACTATATTAGTGGAAGACCTGAACCTTCCTCTATCAGATCTAGATAAATCAAACCAAAAAATAAATAAGAAAGAGGTAAGAAAGAGGTAAGAGATGTGAATGAAATCTTATTAAAATTAGAATAAGTAGATATGTGGAGAAAAATAAATAGGGACAAAAAAGAATACACCTTCTTTTCAGTAGCACATGAAACATAAAGATTGACCATGTACTGGGGCATAAAAGCATAAAGAACAAATCATAGAAACAATTAATAATTTCATTGAAGAAAATGACAATGATGAGACATCCTTTCAAAATCTATGGGATGCTGCCAAAGTAGTACTTAGAAGGAAATTTATATCTTTGAGTTCGTATATTGACAAATTAGGGAGGGCACAGGTCAATGAAGTGGGCATGCAAATTAGAAAACTAGAAAGTGAACAAATTAAAAATCCTCAGATGAAAATGAAATTAGAGATCCTAAAAATTAAGGGAGAAATTAATAAAATCGAAAGTGAAAGAACTATTGAATTAATAAAAAAGACAAACCTGGTATTTTGAAGATAAAACAAATAAAAAAGACAAAGTATTGGTCAATCTAATTTTAAAAAAGGAAAGAAGAAAACCAAATTGACAGTATCCAAGATGAAAAGGGAGACCTCATCTCTAATTAAGATGAAATTAAGGTAATCATTAAAAACTATTATACCAATTATATACCAATGGCAATAAATATGGAATCTAGGTTATATGGATGAATATATACAAAAATATAAATTGCCTAGACTAACAGAGGAAGAAATAAATTACCCAAACAACCCCATATCAGAAAAAGAAATTGAACAAGCCATTAAAGAAATCCCTAAGAAAAAATCCCCAGGGCCTGATGGATTCACAAGTGAATTCTATCAAACATTCAAAGAACAACTAATCCCAATGCTATAAAATGTTTCTTACAGGATCAATGAGCAAACACCCACTCTACCAGAAACAGACCTGTTTCTGAACCTTTGAATGAGGAAATTTCCTTCCGTGAAATAGAGATGGAAAACACCTTCCCTATAGCCCAATTAACAGACTGCTTCTCTCGTGCAGTGCAAATCTTGACTGAATTTAATCCCCAAAACCCTTCCCCTGCAATCCTAGTTTCTCATGTTCCCTCTCCTACAGAAAACCAAATTCCAACACAAAGGAGATCTTGTCCTCCTAGAGAAACCTGTCCTTGTCAAACTGACCCACAGGTACAAAATTCAACTAGAGGCCTGTTTCCTCTAAGATAAGTACCTGAAATAGGACGAAATGGGGATGTGGTGACTTTAAGACATAGGATACCGTTTACTCCCCAAGAAATAAATGAATTTACACAAAATATCCCCACATATGAACAAGATCCTTTTCTAGTAACAAAAAAGATGGGAGACATATTTTTTCAGTATAATCCTTCTTACAAGGACGTTGAGAACTTACTACAGGCTTTTTTAAGTGAACGTGAAAAAAATAAAATAATTGCTCATGTCAACAAAACCCGGGGGCGTAATGCAGCACATTGGCCATCTCAGGATCCCGAATGGGACTATAAAAATCCTGAGGATTATCTACAACTATATCGTTGTAGAGAGGCCATCCTCACGGCAATGAAGGAATGTGCAGACAGTACAGATAAGTGGATGGAACTTGAAAAAATTAAGCAAAAGGAAGAAGAAACACCCTCCAGATTTATGGATAGAATAATCGAGTTTGGGGACAGATACTTAGATTGGGACCTAACTAAAGAGAGTAGCTTAAGACAAGTTAGAAGGATCTTTGTAAATAACTCTTGCAAAGCAATTAAGAATTATTTTAGAACACAATGCCCAAGATGGTCAGATATGGACCTTGAAGAATTGTGAAAAACAGCTATATATGTTTTAAAGGGAAACAAAGAAAAGGAGGAAGAAAATAATGATGACATGGAGGAAATGAAGAAAAAATAAGATATTTAATAGATAGGATAACTAAATTAGAAAGTGGGCATGATAATGAACCAATGACAATTGCCCCTCTCCAGAAATCCAATTATCAATCCATTACTTGCCACTTCTGTGAGAAGAAGGGCCACAAAATGATGGAATGTAGAACCTTTCTTAAGATGATTGGAAGGAATACACAGTTTAATAATAGCTTTAGAAATAATAACTATAGAAATGATGATAATGGTTATAGAAACCAGAATTCTAGAAATTATAATAATGACTATGGAAATAACTATAATGAATATAGAAATAAGAACTTTAGAAACCAGAATTATAGAAATAGGAATTGGGAAAATAATGACAATTCTCCAAATGAAGAAAATGATAATACTCATCAACAATATATGAGAAATGGAGCTCATCCAAAAAATACTGGAGGTGCTAATGAACCTCAGAGAGGTGCCCTTCAGGAGGGTGCCCAGGGAACTTCCCAGTATAATGAAGATGATTCTTCTTAAATTGTATTGATTTTGTTGACATTAATTAACCTTTTTCAGTTTTTTTTTTCTCCTCTCCAAATAGTAGGAAAGAATGAACAAAGAACTTAAAGACTATGATTGGAAAATTATGCACTGAGACCCATTCTCCTTCTGGCCCTATTTTATCTTAGAAGCAGGCCTAGAGGAGACTTACATATTTCACCATTTGAGATGGTTTTTGGACATCTGCCTATACAGGCTAAGCCTTTCTCCCCGGCTTATACAACGCTATTAGGGGGAGATATTACTATTGCTTCCTATATACAGGAGTTACAGCACAAACTACGTGAACTTCATGAATCCGGAGCTGCAGTACAAGCTGGACCATTAGACTTTTCTCTGCATGACCTGAACCCAGGAGATAAAGTTTATATCAAGAATTTCAAGAGAACTGGAGCAACTCAACCTTCATGGAAAGGACCATTCCAAATATTATTAACTACTCCAACATCTATAAAGATTGGAGAAAAGGACTCTTGGATTCACTGCTTACATGTGAAGAAAGCATCTTCTGCTGAGACTGATTGACTGTATCCTATCATATGAATTGTGACTCTATCTTATCATATGAATTGGAGATAATAATCCATAGACAAATGGATGCTGTTTTTTCAAGAATATATTGAATTACTGATTTTTTTTCTTATTTTTCTTATTTCTTCTTTTCTTTTTTGATCAGAATATTTGAATTTTTTTCTCATTTTTTGTACTGAAGGTACACATAATTAATATTAATATTATTTTTTTCCTGCAGTAATACAAGTTAATATATATACTCTTGCTATAATATCAATATATGCCTAAAAGCTTTAAACTATGGGAACCTGCCATTTATTGATAAAATATTATAGGACTGTGATTAATGTTTGTGTCTGATTCCAGGAAAAGGGATAAAAACAAGGAGCACAGACTAAACCTGAATAGTGCCAATAGAGCACACAAGAAATATTAAAGTGAGACTCAAGGTTGCGACGCTTAACTTATGTTTAAGTCGTAGGACTTCCTCGTATCTACACTCTTTACTAAGTACTCAAACAAGCACAAAGCTTGAATATCATGCTGGCTCCCTATATCCCTGAAAAAAAAAATCAGACGAGGGAATGACATTTCCCCATCAAAATAGAATTCTAATCCTTTTCTTCTTATATTATGGCAACTTCCTGTAGTCTTGGCTACAAATGGCTAAGTGAAATATTACTGCATTCTGTCCTACATACTTGTGGGATAGAAATTACTTTAAGCTGGACCTATACAAGGCCTATTTTGAATTTTTCTTATGTTTTTGATTATTTTTCTATTCTTTTGATAATTGACACATACACCCCCATAACTGAACATTGCATTCTGAGCTAAATTTGATATTTTTTAAAATACTTACTTCAGGGGGGATTGTATTTTAATTTAAAATCTAAGAATTTTTTTTATTTTTGAATTTTTTTTGTTTAAGATTGTATTTTAATTTAAATTCTAAGAATTTTTGAATTTTTTGTTTGAGATTGTATTTTTATAAAAATCCAAGAATTTTGAATTTTGTTTAAGATTTTACTGGTATAAAAAATCAAAGATTTTGATTCTGTTCGAGAAAAGATCTTCAAGGAAGAAGCTTGAAACTTTTATATCCAGAGAATGAACTGTTGCAGAAAGATGCTGAAAACCTACACTTCATCAAGAAGATCAAGAATGAACTTTGGATATGATTGACTGGACTGAACTTTTGATTGAACATTTATTGTAATTGTACACATTTATGCCAAAAGGGACTGCCCCTAATTTGGCTTTCTGTCAATGCGCCTAGCAAAACATTGGTTTTGCTTTCTTTTCTTTTCCATTTCCTCTCTCACTATTCTAATTTCTCTTAGAAAATTGAATATTGTGTATATCTATAGTTAGAAGTGCATTTAGAACTACAAAATGATTATGTTAAATGATCAATGGGGAGACTAGTCTCCCAATGATCATCAGGGGGGATTGTAAACCTTAAAATTTCTTAGACTTATAAATGTTGGAAATTTCACCATTGGGAAATTTCATACTTGAAGAATTTCCTACTGATAGTGGGAACTCTATTGGAATGTGAACCCCATTGGCATGGGAGGTTCCTTCTCCTCCCTACTTAAGATTACTTTAGGACAGAAACCTTTTGCTGAACAATGGAAAGGACTTTGACCTATGCTTAAGCATAGAACAGGAAGTTCTTTGAGTCATGATTGATTTTAGAATTGATACAATGGAGATACTTGGAATGACAGAACCAGGTCTTGGAACTTCCAATCTCCACCCTACTCAGGATAACAGGATTTAGGAAGGGCTGCAGCAAAGGATCAAGATTTAATTATTTGAGAATATGACCTTCAACAGACATGTGCAAAGCCACAGACCTCTGGGCAGTCCTGGGCTAAGCTAGAGCCACCATTGGCACAGGGAAGACATGGACAGTGATTGGTAGATGTGAGAACTGAGGGGAGGGAACTGAGATGGTTTCCTTAAAGATAGCGAGGTCTGAGGACTGGGAGAGTTTGGAGAGGTTTTGCTCTGAGAGGTTGTGCTCTGAGAAACTTGCTCTGAAGGAAGTTGGAGGTGGAGGCCCCTGAGACTGTTTCTCCATTTTGGTCATGTGAGTGATAGGGACTGATCTCTTTTCTTTGCCTCAGCTATCTAAGGGCTTGGGCCTTTTGGCCCAGCCTAAACAGAGGAGGTATTTAAGCCCTATTCCCTTCTCTCCCCTTTCTCTCTCTCTCTCTCTCTCTCTCTCTCTCTCTCTCTCTCTCTCTCTCTCTCTCTCTCTCTCTCACATACCTTTCTTCCTCCTGTTTGTAATTAAAAACTCCATAAAAGATTGACTGCTGACTTGAGTTTTCATTTAGGAATTACATAGCTGAATTCCTTGGCGACCTAAATTAATATATATCAGTCTTTTAAAGTGATTTCCTTGTCACATATACAAACTATTTGACAGAATAAGCAAAGAAGGAGTTTTACCAAATATCTTTTATGACACAAATATGGTACTGATTCCAAAGTCAGGCAGCTCAAAAAATAGAGAAAGAAAACCATAGACCAATCTCCTTAATGAACATAGATGGAAAAATCTTAAATAGAATACTAGCAAAAAGATTCCAGCAAGGGATCATGAGGGTTATTCATCATGATCAGGTGGGAATTATACCAGGAATGCAAGGATGGTTCAATAAGGTAAGGGTTTAAAAAACAACAACAACACAGGATGAGCGAATGCAGGAGAGCGAATCTATTATACAGGGCTTAATGGGTAGACAACCTGCATCTATACAGATTAAATACATATTATTGGTGTGACCAGGGACAAATTAGCTAATCAACTTTAATGTTATCTTTAAAATAGAGGAAAATAATGCATGTACTACCTACCTCACAGGGTTTTGAGATGCTTTTTTTTTTTAACCCTTATCTTCTCTCTTAGAATCAATACTGTGTAAGGCAAGGAGGTTTAAGGACTAGGCAATGGAGGTTAAGTGACTTGCCCAGGATCACACAGCTAGGAAGTATATGAGGCTAGATTTGAACCCAAGACCTCCTGTCTCTAGTCCTGACTCCCAATCCATTAAGCTCCCCAGCTGCCCCTTGCATAGTATTTTTGAGCCAGAGTGCTCCCTGATCTCCCCAACAGGCTGCTGCTGTAGGAGGGTCTATCTCTTTTCTTCATTTTTATGAGTTGGAGTTAGGACCAGAAGAAGGCAATTACTCTCTTCCTAAAGGACTAATAATAACAGAACTATTGACTCAGAGCACTGAGATGCTTTCTCCCACTGAGCCAACTAGCTGCTTTTTGAGGTTAGTGTTTTTTTTTAATGCAACACTGTTTATTTGCAATGATTTTTCAAAAGGAACTGATAGTAGATCAATCATCACATCTATTAGAAATATCTCAGTACTATAGGCTGGGGTCCCTTCAGACTTTGGTTTTTTGGTGGTTTTTTTTTACAGTTTATTTATTTTTTGAAAATTTGAATTAATTCATTTTAGACATTTTTAGACAATTTAGACATTATTCCTTGGTTACAATAATCACATTATTTCCCTCCCTCCCCTCCACCCACCCTTCCCACAGCCCACACACAATTTCATTGGGTATTACTTGTGTCCTTGATCAGAACCTATTTCCATGTTGTTGGTGTTTGCATTAGGATGTTCATTTAGAGTCTACATCCCCAACCATATCCCCTCGACCCATGTAATCAAGCAATTGTTTTTCTTCAGTGTTTTTACTCCCACAGTTTTTCCTCTGAATGTGGATAGTGGTTTTTTCTCATAGATCCCTCCAGGTTGTTCAGGATCACTGCATTGCCACTCATGGAGGAATCCATTACATTGGATTGTACCATAGTGTATCAGTTTCTGTGTACGATGTTCTTCTGGTTCTGCTCCTCTCACTCTGCATCAATTCCTGGAGATCATTCCAGTTCACATGGAATTCCTCCACTTTATTATTCCTTTGAGCACAATAATATGCCATCACCAACATATACCACAATTTGTTCAGCCATTCCCCAACTGAAGGACATCCCCTCATTTTCCATTTTTTTGCCACTACAAAGAGCGCAACTATGAATATTCTTGTACAAGTCTTTTTCCTTATTATCTCTTTGGGGTACAAACTCAGCAGTGCTATGGCTGGATCAAAGGGCAGACAGTCTTTTAGCGCCCTTTGGGCATAGTTTCAAATTGCCCTCCAGAATGGTTGGATCAATTCACAACTCCACCAGCAATGCATTAATGTCCCAACTTTGCCACATCCCCTCCAGCATTCATTACTTTGCTTTGCTGTCATGTTAGCCAATCTGCTAGGTGTGAGGTAATACCTCAGAGTTGTTTTGATTTGCATTTCTCTGATTATAAGAGATTTAGAGCACTTTTCATGTGCTTATTAATAGTTTTGATTTCTTTAACTGAAAATTGCCTATTCATGTCCCTTGCCCATTTATCAGTTGGAGAATGGCTTGCTTTTTTGTACAATTGGTTTAGTTCTTTATAAATTTGAGTAATTAGACCTTTGTCAGAGGTTCTTGTTATGAAGATTGTTTCCCAATTTGTTGCTTCCCTTCTAATTTTGGATGCATTAGTTTTGTTTGTACAAAAACTTTTTAATTTGATGTAATCAAAAGGTTAGTGTCTTTTAAATGATGAAAGTCTATAAAATTTCAAGCTAGCTAGACCCAGACCAGCTCATTAACTATAATAGATATGCCTCTTGAGATCTTTCAGACGGGCTATTTCCAGAGTGTAATCTTTGCCTTGGTTCCTGCAGAGTCTAGATGCTGCTCATTCAACTTTAGCTAAACCACATCCCCAATCCTCTTACTGGACACTAGGTAATCAATTTTGGACCTGGGTTACAAGAACCTTTACATCTCAACCAGGTGACAGAGCAACCCTATGCCTGGACTCCTGAACTAGATGGAGGACAGTCTAAGAACTTCAGGACAGAAAACTTTAAACAATGGAGGGGAATTCATCATTTCCCATATGGTGTCTCTTCTATATTGGCTATCTACATCTAACATTAGGGTTGAGAAAATTTGGCATATGATGGTGATGGAATACTATTGTGCTGTAAGAAATGATGAACAAGAGCTGGGAAGACCAACATGAACTGATGCAGAGCAAAATAATCAGAACCAGGAGAACATTATACACAGTAACAGCAATATTGAACAATGATCAACTGTGAAAGACTTGGCTACTATCAGCAGTAGGATGATCCAGAACAATGCTGAGGGACTTGAGACAAAGTGTTATTCACTTCCAGAGAAAGAACTTTTGGGGTCAGAATGCATATCAAAACATACAATTTTTCATTATAGTTCATCTGAGTTTTTATTTGGGAGTTTCGGCTTCATATGACATTCTCTTATGAAAGTGTTTTGCATGATAATAGATGTATAACCCAGGTCAAGTTGCTTACCATCTCTGGGAACGGACAGGGAGACAATATGGGACTTATAACTTCAGAAAACTTGTATGGAAAATTGTTATTACACGTAATTGATCAAATAGAATATCTTTTAAAAAATAAATTTAACACTACTATGTTTGAATTGTTATATTTTAGCTTCAGCTATCTTTTTTTTACAATCAAAAATTTTGGATCACAAGAAGTACAAAATGTTTTTCTCACTGTGTATGTATGTCCTTCTCTGCAAGTCTCCTCTCTTCCCATACACTCCTCTTTCACCCTCCCCCTTTCTTTCTTTTGTGCTTCTGTCTTGCCAATAATGGTGAAAAGAAACTCATCTTAATAACATGAGATTACTTTTTGATTTTAAAAGGGGGGTCAAGAACAAAACTATCAAATCTAAACTTGACATAAGGTATGAAAGAAATATTCTACTGCTCCCTTATCAAAGATTTATTTAATGTCTTAGAAAACTATCTTAGCCAACCAAGTAGTTCTCTCAGAGAACCCCCAATTTTTTTTCTTCTTTCATTAAACAAAAATCATTTGCTTCGGTCTGAATGAGAAGATAGTCTTTGGCCTAGGCCAGGGGTTTTGGAACTCTTTTGTGGGATTTGTGGAATTCATTAAAAGAAAAGGCAATCACAGTGCACATTCCATACATGACTAGCCCAAGTTCTGGGGTTTGAAAAATCACAACTCTGACACAAGTTGTCAGTACTGATTTTGTAGTTGTCTTTTCAGTATGTTAAGAGTTACACTTTTCCTTTTGTTAACTCTCAGCTAGATCCACATTAGAGAAT
Organism: Monodelphis domestica; assembly: GCF_027887165.1. Classification (NCBI taxonomy): domain Eukaryota; kingdom Metazoa; phylum Chordata; class Mammalia; order Didelphimorphia; family Didelphidae; genus Monodelphis; species Monodelphis domestica. The sequence goes on along the minus strand of NC_077234.1, from coordinate 181,438,839 downwards.
AGGAAGCTAGAATGGGAAAGAATGACTAACAATAAAAGGTAAAATGTGCATTTTCCATGGGCTGAGGGTGGATGGGTGGTTAGGAGGTCCCTGCTGGTCTTAAACTGGGTGTGTAAATGGGGATAAGAGGAGGGAAGAGAAAAAAGCTTCCAGAACTCATTGAGTTTTAGCTGTTGTCAAGTCAACCAGCCCTTGTTTTGATCTAGGTAGGTTTTTCTAAGATGTAAGAGATGTAAAACTTGGCAATCGCTCAAATCCCTTTTTATCAGTACAATCAAACTATATCTAGGAGAGCACTTATATTAGAAGGACATGTGGTCTAAGAGACAAAATTTTCTTAGTACTATACACCTATACTATACATATATATTTCAGACCACAAATTACCAAGAGGTTGAATTCAAAGGTCACCTATTCAGAGAATCCTTTTTAGGGGAACTCACAGTGGTCTTCTCAAGAAGACTTCTGGGTACTAGCTGCTATTTTTTAAAACGTGTTAAGGAAAATGTATTCAGCCTTTTGTATAGTTATTTTGCCCATATATTCATAATTGAATTTTTTCATATTTCTTTGTGTTCTAAAGTGAGAAAACCAGATTGCCAATAGGAAAGAGCATAATTGGGGCTTTAGAAGCTGAGTGTGGATATTAAACTAAGCAAAAAGGGTAAAAGCTCAATGACCTGAAATTTAGGCTTATCAGTGCTATGGTATATTTCCTCATCAAACTGCCAAAGGTCAATAGGAGCTAGATTTTGAAAACTATTTTCTGTAATGGGGCGGTAATTATTTACATGGAATAATATGAGCATAGACTAGATTGTCTTTATTTTCAAAATTCCAAATTACTTTCTAGAATGATTGTAGTCATTCTCAGCTCCATCAACAATGTATTAGGGGAGCTACATTTTGATGAGGTTGGAGAGTGGCAATAAGTCCTGGATAGCTAACTAGGGCAATGAATGGGGAACAGCAGCATGGATCTGAAAGTCAAATTCCATCTCTGTTGCAAGTTTGTACAATCTTGATTAAGTCTCTTGGTCTCTCTAGGTGCTAGTTTCTTCACCTATAAAACAAGAGTTAGTCTAAAACAGCTGTGCCAATTGTAAGTAGATCCAGTAATCTATACATAAGGATCCTTGTGCAGCTGCTACACAAGGATTTATTTATTTTGTTAAATATTTCCTTAAGATATTTTAATCTAGTTTGAGCTGCATTTAGAAATGTGGCTGTCCCATGTAGTCCATGTGTTTGACACCTCTAGTCCAGAAGATAAAGGTAGAATATGGTGGGAAGAGTCCTGTTACAAATTAGTGTAACTAGACATGCTTCTTCTTCTTTTGGGACTCAATTTCCTCAGCTGTAAAATGAGAGGGTTGGCCAAGATGATCTTTAAGGTACCTTCCAACTTGAAATCTTATTAAACTCTCTTAACAACAGAGGTATTTCCATGAAAGCTAGAAGGAAGTCATCAGAGTACCTGACCCATGTCACTGGGTCCAGGGCAGATGCCTGGGAGAATGGGAAAGGAAATTTTAAGAGATAAAGGAGGTTAAACATAAACTCTGCCTTCTTCAATTAGGATCATTCTATCTACCTCCCCTTTTTCATAGAATCACAGAATCTCAGAGTTGAAAAGGATTTCTGTGGCCATCTAGTACAATCTATACCTCAGTCAAATAATTAATCAACTCATCATTCAACAAACATTTACTACTTAGGTATCATGCTATGCATTCAGGTTATTAAGATCAAGTACCCAAAACCAGTAACAACAAAAATACAAAGTACTGAGGCTATAAAGACACAAATAAATGAAATAGCAAAGAATTTATATTCTATCTTGGGAAACAAAAGGTATACTTAAAAATAAATATAGAATTAAATCTAGGTAGTTTCAGGTGAAGGCACTTAGTAGCTGAGAGATCTAGGAAGGTCTCAAGGAGAAAATGGCACTGGAGCTGAATTTTTAAGAAAACTAAGGATTTTCTGAGATAAAAGTAAGGAAGAAGTTCATTACAGGCTTAGGTTGGGGGGAGGGGGGTTTCCACCTTTGCAAAGGCACAGACAGCAAGGGTAAGAAGGATAGTTTGTCTGGAATGTAGAGAGCTGGAAGGAAAATAATGTGGTATTACATTATTACGTAGCCTAGAAAAATTGGTTAGAGCTAAGTATAAAAATATAAATGTATAAATAACACACAGGGTGTCCCTAAAATCTTTAGTACAATTCTAAGCTTTAACAGTTTGGAGACTATTTTAAGCTTATTTTTTTTTCTTTTTCTAAAATCCTTACTTTCTGTCTTAGTAACAAGTCTTAAGACAGAAGGGCAAGGGCTAGGCAAATGGAGTTAAATGATTTGCCTAGGGTCACCCAGCTAGGAATTATCTGAGGCGAGATTCAGTTAGTGGCTCTGTGAGGGACAGATTGGAGAGGGAAGAGACAGGAGGAAGGAAGATAGCTTTGTGAAATAGTCCTCCCATGTGGTAGCTGAGGCGGTAGAATTGGTGAAATTGGACAACTTATTGGATATGTGGAATGAGAAGAGATTAAAAAGATGTTGGTGCCCTCCAAGAAATTGGGAAATTAGGAAAAGGGTGAATTTGTGTGGGGAAGAAGGGGAAGGTAATGAGTTCTGGTTTGGACTATACATGAGGAGGTCCTAATTTCAGGTAGGAAAGTCAATAAAAAGTCACAAGCTGAGAAGCCAAGAGAAAATGAGAGAAGGTAACCCAAGACAACCGAGCTAAGGAGTTCAACTGAACGGCTTGACTATGGCCAGCTCACTAGTGATGAAAGGCTCTGCAATTGATATGGGAAACTGAGCTGACTGGGGGAGAGCCTGTTGCAAGGACCTAACTATAGAAAAGAATATCCTATGTTGTGTGACTGGGGAAGAGCCCTTGTGGTCTCTAAGATTGTCTACAGTTTGAAGGAAAGAATCCAAGGATTAAAATAAATTGCTTTTCACCCAAAGTGTCATGCTGTTTCAGCATCTAGCCAAGGGTACATACCTGGAAAGTTCTGAAAATACCAGGCTTAAAAATGCTAAAGCAAAGATTAACTCCACTACAGCAGTTTAAGCATAGCAAAGGAGCAGATCTGTCCAAAAGCAGAATGGGAGGCTTAGAAAGGGAGCCAGTGACACATGGTACAGAGGGCATGGACATCCAGATCTGCAGGCCAATCATGAGCTGCCCTGAAATCATGGGTTGCCCTTCTTAAGTGACTCACTACTAAGTTCTTATACATATACTATGGACACTGATGGGAGAGGTCAACCTAACTTTAAAAATGGACTATTATATTTTGCTTATTCCTCCTTTTTCCTTCTATTGAATAAATGTTATGGTAGCATTTCTTGAAAGATGGTCCAGGGATTCCTGGGGGGCATACCAAGCCCCTTTCAGAGGATCTGCTAGATCAAAATTATTTTCATAATAATACTAAAATGTTTTAATTTCTAATATATTGATAGCTATAATCCACAAAAACAAAAATCTCTTTGGGAGGGGTTCCTCAATAGGTTTTTCCCTTATTATTAATAGAATTTATCCACAAGTGTCTTAGCCCCTCTTCTCCTCCCTGAATCACAGGGGGGCATCATCTGGGAGATGGACATATTCATACAAATTAGGTTTTTCATTCTTCTACCTCTCCAGAAGTAACATTTACAATTAATTCTTCAAGAACTGAAACTGTAGCCATGTATGGTTCTCTTAGTTCTACCCATTTCACTGTTCCTTGTCCTGTCTTAATACTTTTTAAGAGTATAAAGGGGTCCTAGAGAATAAAAAGTTTGAAAATCACTATTATGGTAGGATTGTTATTTCTTTCATCTTCTTGTTGAGTAAATGTTTCACAATTAATTCTTGATGGTAACAATTTTGTTGATTTATTTAAATGGAAAACAATGTTGAGCATTTTAGTAACTACAGTAGGAGTAGAAGACATATAACTTCTCCCTATACAAGGGTGACTTCTAGGACCTTAAGACTGAGTTGTAGCATCAGGGTCATCACTTCCAAGGAACCATTCCAAACTGCTGGAGTGGGTTCAGGTAAATTAGGCACTTAGCCTAGCCTAGAAAAGAAAGGTGGGGGGATGCCGTGTCCTTGCAGATGACAAGTTTGGATTCAGAACCTTACACATCTGGTTGGACTTGTCCAATAGATAACTGGTAATGAAAGACTACAGCACAGAGGAGAGACCAGGGCTAAATATATAGAACTGGGAGTCATCCACATAGAGAGGATCATTTAATTCATTGACTTAGTGAGATCACCAAGAGAAAGGGTGTAAAAGCAAAAAAAATGGGACAGAGCCTTTGGGTAGAACAACAGGATATGAATGATGACTCAGCAAAGAAGGCTAAGAAGAAATAGCCAGACAGGTAGGAGGAAAACCAAGAGGGAACAACATATAAAAACTCCCTCTACAACCTACTCAGCAGATGAGACTACTCAGCCAGAATTTGCTTGTACACTTTTAAGCAAAAAGGAACCACGCTGTCCCTAATTTTCTTAACTGTCCTGCTTTCCACTTGACCTCCATACCTACTCTGAGGCATCTCTCTTCATTTCCAAAGTCAATTTTGCAATATTCCAATGAAATATTTAAAAATACATTGCTCAAATATGTAATTCACTCCCCCACAAGATAAGAATTATTGAGTTTCTGTCAACACTAATGAAATAAAAACAATAAAAGACAAATGCCCTCACTCTAGGACGCTTTGTGGGTAGAAAATCCACAGTTTTGTGCTTTCACAATTTCCAGAAGTGCTTTATCTATGGTTTGAATGTAAAACTAACAGTTTTAGACTTCATGTTATGGCCTCAAGTCTTTCTCTTTAACTTCTCATATGGGGAGAAGGGGAAATAAAATTGTCTCTAAGATTTTGTGATAAAATGATTTCTGGCCCAACTTTATTACCATTATTTACTTACGATGAGAAGATCACATAACTAATTAGAGCCTACAGAATCAAGCAGAGACATTAGCTATAGCTTTAGTGTCACCTGGTTAGTTTTGGTGCTTGTTGCCAATTTTAGCTTAAAATAAAAGTCAGGTCTGGTATTTACCAATTAGTTTCCTGTTTTACCTTAAATCTTCCTTTTCTGCCATCTATTCTTTGACGTGTAAATCATTACCTCACTCAGCTGCTTTTGGTAAAATTTCATAGTACCCATCCTGCCTATGTAACCAAAACCTATATGATGCTTCCTAAAACATTTACTCAGGACTTACTGATTTTTATGCACAATGATGCCTATGCTCCAAACATAATAACCCAGTTTTTCTATCTTTCTGGGTTGTTCATTGTATAATTGGCAACAAACAGATCCTGACCATTTTTATTACACTTTGGAAATAGATATATAGGTTTTAGACAAATGCCGTTGTCAGAGTTGAGACAATCATTTGTGACTTTTTACCTTTAGCACATGTAGAGGAAAAATAAAAGCCTGTTTGCAGATACTGAGCTCCCACAAAGATCTATATATCACTATACCAAGTATCTGATATAACCTGAAATCAGATTGGCTTGGATAGGATTCCAAGCTTAACTTTAAGGATTCATTACCCTAATACCTATTTCATTCTCTCAAAATCTTTGTTCATTGTTTAAATATGACTTTACCTTCTATTATTAATTAATTATTTATCATTAATCATTAATCATTAATTAATTAATTATTTTTAATGTATTTATATATAATTAATTAATAATTAATTAATTATTAATTAATCTTGGATATCTTTTTAAAAAATAGATTTTAATGTAGAGACATTTCTCTTTCATAATGTCTTCAAATTGGACTTGTCCAGCTCTCTTTAATATTATTTCTTCTTTAAAAATGTTATTTTCCTAAGCCTTTAGTTTAGTTCTGGAGTTCTCCCTTTTTTCTCTAAGTTTTATTAATTTCTAAGTTGAATATCTCCATATTTCACATCTCTTCCTATCAATATGCAGAGAACAATGACTGTATTGTGTGTATTTCCATCAATATACATCTAGTGTTATGGTTTTATTAGGGATGGAAAAAGTTATCATTCACTACCTATTTCCTGTGGCCAATATAAAATATGAAAAATTAGGCAGATAAATAAGTTTCATAAGATTTGTGCAATGGAGTGAGCACATAAGAATACATGAGAAAATGGAAGGAGAGAATGTTTTGCTTTCTCTATCATTAATCCCAGGAATGACTGTAATCCACCTCAGATTTTTACTGCTATGGCTCTTACTTCTCATATATAGTCTGTTTTAATTGTTTTGTCTTTCTAAAAATTTAGATTGCAACCTCATTGGGCAGAAACTGTAGCTTCATCTCATATTTGTACAGCATGAGTGCCTTGGCAGAGCTCAATAAAAAAGAATAATATGCTTAATCCACAGTGAACTTCCTAGATCATCCTTTCAAGTAAGCTTGAGTAATGTTCAATAAAATCCATACTGTTTAGTTTTGCTTTATAATTATACTAACAAATTCTACTCTCAATCTTAATTTCTGCTACATAGACTTAGTTTTTCACTTTGGTTAGTGAGACTCTCAACTAATCAAGTTTTTGATTCATATCCTCTTACTCATGTGAAAATGATATACTGACTCAAAAAGGTGAACAGCATGACATGGAGACCAAATGTTAGGCTGTGCCGAGAGGAGTGCATGGAAAAAATGCGAGACCTCTGGTCAGACCATATCTGGAGTCCAACTTTGAATTCTGAGGGCTATCTCTTAGTGCAACCTGGCATCTAATCATCTCTACACCTTCCATATCATAGAGTTCAAATCATAGGGCATGTTCTTTGTAGTAGATCCCCCATTTGGCTTCCTTTGCTCCCACCAAATTAAAAAAAACAAAAAACAGCGAACTTCTGAAATCAAGTCTATCACATTGAGGTATTCAGTTGCTTTCCAAGGTGGCCCACCTAAGCAAGCAGCAGTGCAGAAACCATAAAATATTTCACTGGAACAAAAATGAAAAGCGAACAAAACTTGTCTTATGCAGCCTCCCAAGTGAATGCAGTGTTACTCCTTTTCTCCCATGGTAGTTTGCCATTCAAATTCCCCCAGAATTCATAGCTCCCAGACGAGGCATGCAATCTAAGCAGTACCACTAGCCAGACCTCAGCCTGAATATATCTGTGAGTGGGGCACATCCCCAACTCTCACGTATGGATAGCCCCTGCTCTATATCCCATATTTGTCTGTCAAGCTCTCAGATTGCTTGGTCTCAAGCACTTCTCTGTTTACCTCTAGCTTACCACTATTTCCATGCAGTTCCTGGTATAACTTGCCTTATATATTTCTCTCTATTCCACACATACACAAACCCAAGAGAACTCTCCATTACATCCTCCCAGGAGTGGTCTAACCACACCAATCCATAGTTACCTCTGGGCACGTGGATTCATGGTAAATGGAATTTCCATACATTTCTAATAAAACATGAACTCTAGGCCCAAGCAATGGCTTCCCAACCTTCTCCATGCTTGTTTTATAGCCGGGACATGAGAGCTGTCATTTTTCTGACTTTGTATCAGTTCTTAGACAGGAGCGTGGGGGTGGAGCCAAAATGGCGGCTTAGTAG